>NW_015506596.1:0-469 GCF_001515645.1 Sinocyclocheilus grahami
TATATAAATAAAGGTGACTTGACTTGACTTGACTTGACTTTGCATTTGGATCCGAACGTCTCACGTCTCGCCAGCCCCATTACAATGGGCATCAGATGATAAGGTGGGGACATTTAATCGACCAAGAAAATCTTCAACATCCCCTCGCAGAAAGGAGTCAGCAGCATATAAAGTAGAGTAAAAGTCTCTAAACTTTTCATTAATAATACTTTGATCAGTTGTGATCTCCCCATTATCTAAACGAAGACCACTTATAATTTGTTTTGCCTGGAATACACGCAACTGATTAGCCAATACTTTCTCAGATTTCTCCCCACTTTCATAAAAAACACACCTGTTTCTCCTCAAAAGGCCCTCTATCTCATTGGTCGAAAGTAAATCGAGCTCCGACTTCAATTTAAAGGGTCATATGATGCTGCTAAAAATTATTTGGTGTAATGAAATGTGTTAATGCGGTTTAAGGTTAAAA
>NW_015506596.1:1918-2540 GCF_001515645.1 Sinocyclocheilus grahami
ACTCCAGTACTGTACCGACTGGGCAGTTAGCTGGGTTGAGCTGGCAGTCTCTACACCAGAAAGTGAAAAGTTTCCACTTCAACGTGTACAGTTTCCTCGTGGAGGGAGCTCTGGATTGGAGGATGGTCTCAACAACTTCAGTTGAGAGACCAGAAGCTACTAGTTGTGCCCCCCCAGGGGCCACACCCATAACTTTCACAGCTCCGGGCAGGGGTGATAAATCGTGCCCTCCGCCTGTGAGAGGAGGTCCCTCCTGACGTGAATCTCCCACGGAGAGCCATCGAGAAGGGAAATCAGGTCCGAGAACCATACTCGGCCCGGCCAGAATGGGGCTACTAAAAGTAGACGGACTCCGTCCGGGCGCACTCTCTCCAGAATTCCTGGGAGCAGAGCGATCGGGGGAAAGGCGTACAAACGAAGCCTTGGCCACGTCTGTACCATGGCATCCAGCCCCAGCGGAGCTGGATGAATCAGAGAGAACCAGAGAGGACAGTGCGATGTCTTCTGAGTCGCAAACAAGTCCACCTGAGCCTGGCCAAAAATACTCCATATCTGCTTCACCACCTCGGGGTGAAGCATCCATTCCCCGGGCCTCAGCCCCTGCCTCGACAGGATGTCTGCT
>NW_015506596.1:2652-8255 GCF_001515645.1 Sinocyclocheilus grahami
CTTGAAACACGGCCAGCATCTCTAGACAATTGATATGCCACGTTAGATGGCGACCAGTCCACAGACCGCGGGCAGGGTGGCCACTCATGACCGCACCCCAGCCGGTGAGGGACACATCTGTCGCTAGCGTCACGCGACGACAAAGAGCTCCCAGCACCGGGCACTGAGCCAAGAACCAAGGTTTCCTCCACATGTCTAAGGCACGTAGGCATCTCCACGTGACCTTGAACATGCGAAGCGGGTTTCCCCTCGGGGAGAACCCCCTGGTCTTGAGCCACCACTGTAGGGGCCTCATGTACAGCAGGCCAAGAGTAATCACGTTGGACGCAGCTGCCATCAGACCCAGCAGTCTTTAAAACTGCCTGACAGTGAGTGACTGGCCTTCTTTCACTCTCTTGACTGTAGTGAGAATCGACTCAATCCGAGCAGGAGACAAACGTGCCTGCATCGTGGTCGAATCCCACACCACACCCAGATAAGTGGTCCTCTGTAATGGAGCCTAATTTAGTCTTAACCCCAGCTCTCTCATGTGAGCGAGAACGACGTCTCAAAAAAGTCAGGTTAAGGATAAGAGGAGAGCATGGTCCGTTATGATAATCCTTTGATATGCACAGGATTGAACTCTGGAAATTAGGGCATTATCTAAGATGAAATAATCAATCCGAGAGTAAGAATGATGGACATTTGAAAAAAAGGAATATTCTCTTTTTTGGGGATTCAGAAATCGCCATGCATCTGATTAAATTCTTATTGCCTAAAGTGCCCGAGACAATTATATAACGTCCATTCTTATCTGAAATAATATCATTTGGAACAAAGAGTACATTCTTATCAATCAAAATAGCTACACCTCTTGCCTTTGCCTGAAATGAAGAGTGAAATATCTGCCCATTACACCTTCAATTGAGGCGAGATTGGTCAGTACTGCATAAATGGGTTTCTTGCAAGAAGGCAACCTCTGCTTTGAGCTGTCGAAGATGAGCAAGAACTGTTTCTCTTTACCACATTATTTAAGCCCTTAACATTCCAACTCATAAATCTCAACTCTCTACCCATTGAAATAGACATTAAAGGATTGTGAATGAAAATTAGGAATACAGAAAATTACAAAAAAGACACCAAAAAACAACAGAGTGTAGCTGATAGTAGTTTTCTCCACCAATTAGTGGAACGAAGGGGCGTGTTGTTGTTTCACGTGTCCTATCTGACATATAAAGGCAGTGGTGGGTGTTTAAGGAGTGCACGTCTAACAGTCACGAGTGACGTCATCTGATTTCCGGCATGGCGTGGGAGTGAATAAATGGTAAGGAGTTGTTTATCGTGGTTGTACCTTAAAATGGTTGTATCAGTTGGGGTTTTATGGGCTCGTTTCTTCTTAGTGTGGACTGAGGAATCCTGCGTCACATTGTTGCAAACGTGTGTTGTATGGGATTAAGTTTACGATGTGGAGTTTCCGGTGTACTGCGAGCTGTATGATGTTTTTTAATTGTCTTTGTTCTGTTATTTAGTGACTAAGTTGGTCATTAAGAGTCTGTTTTTATTTGTTTTAGTTAAAAAAACAAAACATAAGGGGACAGCACGGCACTGAGAGACGTTGCAGTGGGTTTCTCGTCGGGGCGTCGTTGGCTGCATGCTCATACACGGATACCGGCGTTGCTGTTTCCCGGGCAGCGGTGAGGTGCAGATCAATACGGGACGGTGCTTATTAAAACTGCCAGACCGGTGGTTTTGAGTTTGTGAATTAGAACTAGTGTGTTACAGAGCTGTTTTATATTATGCGGCGACCAGTGTGTTTACGGCAGTATTGGCCACTTGTAATATCAGCTGAGCGGAATTTTGGCTTGCTGCTGTTTTTTTATTGATTGCTGTGTATTGCTTCACTCCCAGGTCTTGGATGACCAACCAACAGTCGCCACCGTGTGAATGTAATTATGATTATGAATGTAATTGTTGTTTTGGTTTAATTTTGTTTATTGTAATTTTTTTTTGTTCTTGTTGATCTAGTTCTTTGTGCATTTGTTAATATTTGAATATATATACATATATATACTTTTTTTTCCTTTTCTGTTGATTTAAGGTTGCGAGTTTATTGCTATCGGCAATTGTATGGTTGAGGTTTGTTGGTTTGTTTTTTTCTCTGTGGCTTTTGTTTTCTTATTATTCAATTGTCAACTTTATAAGAATTGGGAGAGTGTGTGAGTAATCTAGTGTGATTTCATTGTGGTTTTGCTTTCTCTCCAGGAGTTGGGGCAACCAGTGATTTGTGTGAGGTGCAAGCACCCATTCTCTGCTTGGTGGTGGTTTATTCTGCATGCGGTGTCCAACACTTGGGGTGCTGTGGAATGCAAGTGCACGTGGGTCTGCTGTGCGGTTGTTTTATTAGGTGGGCTAGGCCCCAGCCCTGGAGTGGAGGTAGAATTGCGTATGTTGTAAATTTTTCTTTTTTGCATGTTTGTTACTTATTGATTTTCAATAAAGTGTTTATATTTCATCCATCTCACGTCCTGACTCAGCCTTAACCGAACCTGTGAGCCTTTTGTTGATTTTGAAACGGGCGATTCCCCGGTAGATTAGCCTCTGGGGTGGCGTAGTCGGGTATTTTAGAGGTGCTTGTTAAGTCTACCTCTGGGGAGGGTTATTGAGATAGGAAAATCTTCCCCTGGTTCTAATCTTTAATTGCTCTTGTTCGTACTCCCTGAGAGTAACCAGTATGTGTGCCACAATCGGAACACCAAACACAGAAGATGTAAAACCAGCATAACGCCACCTCATAGAAATGACAGCACACATGTATTTAATCTCTCTTTTTTTTCTGGCCCAGATGGACTTAGTCATGGTGAGATCAGATTTCTGTGTGGACCATACTATCCGTTGTAGGACACCTTGTGCATACAAAACTTACTGGATTATTACAATTAACAGCAAAAAGAATGTTGGGAGATTATATTTGGTGAATAATCTCAAAAGTCTTTTGCACAATACTGCATATACAATGTAAAAAAAAAAAAACACTCACTTGAGCTTGTAAGTACAAAAAATGTACTTTCATGCAAACCTTTTTCTTGGAAGCTAAATGTTTGTAGACACTGAATGATTTCCATGTGGACTTTGTTTGCTCTTCATTCAAAAAGCTGGACATAATATGGAAATAATCAGTGTTCAGTAAAAACACATACATCCAAATGGCAGCCTTGGCCAGGCTGTAGTGACATGATAACTTCTTTTTGTATTCCACAGGGGGAAATAGCGACACAAGTTTATAAAAAAAGTGAATAAAACATAACAGGTAAATTATGCCTTTAAACCTAAAAGAGTAATACTTTCAAGCAAATGATGTGCATAAACATGTGATGGTGTCATTAAAGCTATATAGATGATAGATACATTTTTTAAAGAGAAGAAGTCTTTGTGTAAACTATACAGTACTTATATTGTTCATTTTGTCATGTAACATTTACTAGAAGCTTTTATCCAAATGTGACTGATTCTACTCACACTGCTCAAGGCAGGATTCCAATCAGCATCAAGCTACATTTCCCAAACAACAACATAACTCTCTGCTTCAAAACCATAGTATGATACACTGTTGGAGAAACTAACAAAAGTTTCCCAAAATCATAAGAACACCGCTTAGAACCTCACTCTCATCCAGGTCACAGCACCAATATAACTGGTCCTACTCCCACCACTCTCCACTGGATTTGAACCAGTGTCAACCTACATGGTAGACAGGTGTGCTAACAAGACTGCAGCCTCTAGTGTCGGTTGCTAGTGGGCCTCTTGAGGCCAGGGATGTGAGGTTTAACTGCACAGTTCTTACTAGCTTACTGGCTTCTGTTACATGAGCAGACAAGGAGGGTTTAACACCCTAATTTACTTTTACTATGACTCACAGATTGAACAAAATGAGAGTGCATAAGTGACTTGACACAGCTGTGAAAGTGACACATAAGTACCTTTTTAAATTATTGTCATAAAATTTAGACCAGCTTAGATGGTGCACACACAGTTATGTATATATATTTTCTAGTGCTGTGAAAATTAGCATGTTAACGCAGGAGATTCATTCTTCCAGTTTAATGGTGTTAAAATATTTAACACATTTAATGCAGGGGCAGGGCTAGGGTTGGCCACCCCACTCACAACTGTTGCTTCTTGTCTCTTTTTCTTTGGCAAGAATTGCGTTTATTTAGATGCAGAACGTCTTTACCAACACATCACACAGGAGACTTTTCAGACGCGCACTCCACTTCGCCTCAGCAACAGGTGTTAGTCAAACGAGCATGGAAATGGTGGTGACGAGGGAGCTACAGTGAACTGCAGTCAGATGAGATTTTGTCAGGTTTTGTCCTGTCAGCCGTTTTACTGTGCTTGTAGTGCATGCTCTTCAATTGCACACACAAATGCAGCGGCGCACGCTGTAGACTGTATCATTTCATATTAAAGCGCGAATGACACTACAAGCATGCGTGTCGGATCAGCAGCTCTTAAAGTAATAGCAGCCAAATAACCTAATAACCCAGCTGCTGCGATGTCTTTTTTCTTTTGTTCTTTGATTAACAGACGAAATCAATAACTTTTGTAGCTTTAAGGATTCATCTATATTTAATTTAGAATTTAGTGTTTCAGAATCAGAATCAGAAGAGCTTTATTACCAAGTATGTTTACACACACAAGGAATTTGACTTGACGACAGGAGCTTCCAGTGTAGAAGAAAGTACAAACATAGTGCAGACATACATGATAGTGCAGACATACATAGGAATAACACAGTAGGGATGTAATATAACACTAATATAATAAAAAAAGAAAAATTAGAAAAATTTAATAATGTAGTATATACAGAAATAGAAGTATAGGTAAAAATTAATTGTTTACATAAATGTACAGATATGTTTATTAGTGTGCAGATATGTTATTTACAAAGTGTGCAGTTTAATATAAATGGACGATGTATAATTATGAAAGATTAATTGTTCAGGCTGAATATAGCCGGTGGGAAAAAAATGTTTTTGTGCCTGGCTGTTCTGGTGGTCAGTGCTCTGTAGCGCCGACCAGAAGGCAACAGTTCGAAGAGAGAGTGGGCTGGGTGTGAGGGGTCCAAGGTGATTTTTTTAGCCCTTTTCCTCACTCTGGAGATGTAAAGATCTTGGAGGCTGGGCAGAGGGGCCCCAATAATCCTCTCAGCAGTCATGACTGTCCGTTGTAGTCTCTTGATGTCTGATTTGGTAGCTGAACCAAACCAGACAGTTATGGATGAACACAGGACAGGGTCTGTGTGAAGATGGGGGCCAGTTGGTCAGCACAGACTTTTAAACAGGCAGGTGAAACACCATCTGGGCCTGAAGCTTTTCTAGATTTCTGCTTCCTGAAGACCCGGTTCACATCCTCTACACAGACCTTAAGCACAGGTTGAATGGTGGGGGAGGGAGGGAGGGGGGGTTGCAGGGGTGGTAGGTGAATGTGTGAAGTGCAGATCAGAGCGGATGGGGGGTGGTAGACTATCCTTTTCAAATCTGTAGTAAAACACATTCAGATCTTCAGCCAGTTGTTGATTATCCGCAAACTGTGGGGGTGGTGTCTTGTACATGGTGATGTTCCTC
>NW_015506596.1:8314-8879 GCF_001515645.1 Sinocyclocheilus grahami
TCTAAGAATGTCCTGGTAGGAATGCACATGTCTTCACAGAAACTGATATATGAAGTTACAGTCTCTGTGAGCTCATCCAGATCAGTGGCTGCAGCGGCAAAAACCCTCCAATCAGTGAGGTCGAAACAGGCTTGTAAATCACGCTCTGCTTCATTAGTCCATCTTTTAACAGTCCTTAAAACAGGTTTAGCTGATTTCAGTTTCTGCCTGTAGGTCGGTATAAGATGAACCAAACAGTGATCAGAGAGCTTCAAAGCTGCTCGTGGGACAGAGTGATATGCATCCTTTATTGCTGTGTAACAGTGATCCAATATATTGCTGTCTCTGGTGGGACAGGTAATGTGCTGCTTGTATTTTGGCAGTTCACGGGAGAGATTTGATTTGATTTGTAGAGTCTGGGTACCTTTGCTCCATTTCAGTTATTTGTTCGGCCAGCTGTTGCATCGTGGTGCTCACGCACGCGTCCGGAGGCACGTACACATTCACGAGAATGAAAGAGGAAAACTCCCGCGGCGAGTAGAACGGTTTACAGTTTATGATGAGTGCCTCTAAGTTAGGACAGCAT
>NW_015506596.1:9190-17931 GCF_001515645.1 Sinocyclocheilus grahami
TTGTTACATCTGAACACCAACTTTCGTTGATGTAGAAACACAATCCACCACCTCTGGTTTTCCCCGTTAACTCCGCGATGCGATCTGCTCTGAACAGCTGGTAGCCCGGCAGATGAAGCGCGTTGTCTGGAATGGCTTTACTCAGCCAGGTTTCAGTGAAGCACAGTGCAGCAGAGTTTGAAAAGTCCTTGTTAGTGCGGGTGAGGAGAAGTAGTTCGTCTATTTTGTTAGGAAGGGAACGGACATTCGCAAGATGAATGCTTGGGAGCGCAGTCCGAAAGCCGCACACGCGGAGCTTCACTAGAGCGCCGGCGCGTTTCCCTCTTCTGCGTCTAAACGCGCGTTTGAACAACACAGTTGTACCTCCGACTAGAATGTCCAACAAAATGTCCGAATAATCAAAAACCGGAAAAATGTTGTCTGGGATGTGCTGCTTAATGTTAAGGAGTTCGTCTCTGGTAAAACTTATAGAAGAAGAATGACAAAACACAGAACAAACAAACAAAAACAATAGAAGAATCGCGGAGCTCAGCATCCTTGCTGCCATTTGTGGTGCCATGCTGGTTTGATAACTTTATTCTATTTCTGTATATTTCCTACTTGCTGAAGGGCACGGGTAAATGTGACATTCATTATAATGGGTTTATGTTAAGATTGTTTTAAGTTAACTTAATTAGAAGCTGTTATTTTCTAATAAATGTTCAAATTGATAGCTCTCAATTATACTGTAATGTTGAATGGCTATAATCAATGGTTAATATTAGGAAAAAAAAGAACAATTTCCTAGAGAGATCAGTAGTACTGATATCACTGATACTCGCCTTCAGTCATATAAAACGATGCCATTAAACAAATAATTCAAAATATACTGTCTTTATGTTGTTTCTACATTAATTTGAATATTGAATATGAAATTGCAATATAAAAATATATTTAAAAACTTTAATGTTAGTTGGGATTAATTGCGATGAATCACGATTAATTTCAGAAAAATGTGATTAGTTATTTTTTTAACTGATTGACAGCACTAATATTTGATCTTTTTTTTATTTTAGCCCATGTTTAATGTATTAGTTCATTTTTTTAAACGTGTTTGCCTATTTTATTTTTTTATTAAAATGAAATGGGGTTGACATGGGAAAGGCGAGTTAGTATAAAAAATTTGACTGATAGTGGGATTGGTTGTTTCAACAGCATGTTTTGTACTTCACTTTAGCTTACACTGTTATATAAAATAAAAATCAAATGATTATTAAAAGTGCCTGAAGTTGAGGGAACACCCCATTACAGATTGATAAACAGTAAACCATCATACTGGCTCCCAATGAGAAAAATGCTGTGGGCCGACAGGGGGGCTGTGTGGGTTTTCTGTGGGCAATCCACTGTAGGCTTTCCAAATGGGCCCAAATGGTTTGTCTAACTGATTGACAGCACTAATATTTGATCTTTTTTTTATTTTAGCCCATGTTTAATGTATTAGTTCATTTTTTAAACGTGTTTGCCTATTTTATTTTTTTATTAAAATGAAATGGGGTTGACATGGGAAAGGCGAGTTAGTATAAAAAATTTGACTGATAGTGGGATTGGTTGTTTCAACAGCATGTTTTGTACTTCACTTTAGCTTACACTGTTATATAAAATAAAAATCAAATGATTATTAAAAGTGCCTGAAGTTGAGGGAACACCCCATTACAGATTGATAAACAGTAAACCATCATACTGGCTCCCAATGAGAAAAATGCTGTGGGCCGACAGGGGGGCTGTGTGGGTTTTCTGTGGGCAATCCACTGTAGGCTTTCCAAATGGGCCCAAATGGTTTGTCCTATAAAAAACCTACGCATATACACAGTTGGCGGCACAAGCAGTTTTCAGTGGTCTCCAAATCTGCTTCTGAAGAGCCAATGTCCTGCAGAGTTCAGTTCCAACATGCCCTGATACACCAGCCTGGAAATTTCTAGTAAAAAAAATAACAAAATAAGTTGTTTTCTTTGCATCAAGAAATCAGTTCAGAGGGGAAGAAGTCTACAAATATTAATATGTAGTATTTATCTCAAATGTGTTTGGTACATAAGGCTCATGTGAAGTACAAAATTTGCTGTTTTAACTACACTCTCATGGTATTTCATCTATTTGATGTTTTCACGGATTTATCTCTTTATGTAATGAAGGGAGTCGTGACGACGGAGTTGGGGATCCAGAAGCAAGGCTTTATTACATAGAGTGTACTCAGGATAGGCAGTGTCAAACACCAGCAAACAATAACATCTGAGGCACAGGCAAAAGAGTAATCCACAAGACAGGCAAAGGTCAGGGCAGGCAGCTAGTAATGGGCACGTTCGAAACACTGCTTCACAAAGCTTCGAAACATTTGTGAATCTTTTGTTTTGAACCAGTGTTACCATTTTCTATATATCATAGAACTGATTTCATCAGTTAATCATGTGGCATGAAATCCCACAAAATTTTACTATACAAAATAAAGAACTCAGGTCCAGATGTTGTGGGTTAAACAAAAGATAACTTCTCTTTAACACAGATGGCTATATAGTTCTAAAAAATGTGTAAAGACATTCAGTACTTTCAACCTACAAATCACATCATACCTTAAAAATAACAAAATGAGCTTACGATAGAATTAAATACACCTCATTCTCCTGACTGATAAACACTACTCTTGCCTGCTGGTTTTTATAGACAGCTCTAATGAAAATACTTAATTAAATAATTACATAAATAAATTAATTCCTTAAATAATTAATTTAGTTTATTGTGTGTTAAGGGTTGGATTATACTTAAATAAAACACATAACACAAGCACTAATATTTAATAGTATTTAAGTGCTTATTGTTTATTTAAAAAAAGAAGAACATTTCCATTGGTTTTGTAAGTTTGGTCTGAGTTCTTCATGCTTTTACAACATTTTCACCAGCAGGTGTTGCCAGCATGTGCTGTTTCAAGTGATTCGAAACATCGAATCATTTTTCTAAGCAATTGGTTCAATGCTTTGAAAAGCTTTGTTTCTCCCATCACTACAGGCAGAAATAAATAAAAAACAAGGTAACAGTCCAAGGATCAAAACACGAGAAAGGCAAAATCTAGGAAACTATGGAACTCAGAAGGGCTAAACTTTCCTTAGTTTAGCGAAGAGAGAAGCCCTGTCCAAATACCCACACTTGCGGTCTTTGCACTTGAGCAATTGTCTACTTACATGACATATTTCCTGTATTTGGCCCAAGTGTTCAAGTGGGCGTGAAGATCTCAAGTGTGCATGTAGAATTTCTTACCCGATGGGACACACTTAGCGAGTGTGAAAATGATAGTCCAGGTTGCGGCAGCGTTTCTCATTGTTTTTTTTTCTTTCTTCTAAGAACTTACCACAGAACACATCGACGCAATAATGATGACACTGCTGACCTAAATTTGATTTCTGAATTTCGGGTATATGAAATATATTTTCAAGGAAATGCGGTTTATTAAGGTTTTGTCCATTTTTTGTCTTTGTTTTAAGAAAACAAAGGAATGACAAGCAAATGTATAGATTCAGTTGTTTAATCGTTGTTCAATAACTGGTGTTTGAGATAAACAAAAAAAGTACAACAGTACTGAAGTAAGCAAAACCATAAGTAACCATACAACAAGAGTCTGATAGACTAATAATAAGCTGATGATTTGAATCAGGAATGGTGGATAAGGGAAACATCTAAACGGTGTAGTGTCTGGGTTCTTTGAGAAACAGGATGGGGCAAACACTGCCATGAACATATTTGAAAAGTAAGACAGAAACTGGCTATTATTTTCATATATGCTTTTTAATTGTCAACACAGAATTGTTATTAGTATAGCATGACACACTGACTGATAATAAACTAAAAAATGAAATGTCTACCATTGATAAGAATTTAAAGAAACAAGATAAGAAACAAAAAGTCTATTCACATTTTCTCAACTATTTTTGTAAAAATATTCAATAACGTGTCTATCTGTCTGCTCTACTCTCCTTTCCTCTCGGTCTAACTCCTCCTGTCGTTGTTTTTCTTCATTTTCTTCCTTTTCCCTGAGAAACTCAAGCACTTCATTTCTTTTACGTGGACCTTTCCCTCTTTGATTTCTCTTGCATTCCAGATGGCCCAGGCTCAGCTTCTGTGGACTGGGTGCCTGCTGCTGAGGACTGGTTATCTCCTGGTGGGGACTGAGTAATTGCCACTGAAGGCATGTCACAACTTGCATTTTTTCTGTGGGTCCCTCTGGCCCACCCGATGCAAACAAATTGACCGGAGTAACAGAAGGCCTGCCCCCTATAGCCTCATCCATGGCTGTATTGAACAGCCATGTACCTGCTGTCTCCTCTCCTCCTTCTGTCTGTGACCCAGTCATCTTTGGTTTCTGCTTAATGTCCTATAAAGCAATTAAGAGATATACCTGTCACGTTCCACACACGAGGAACACAGGAACGAAGGAGCGAGGAAACACGGAGTAAAGTAAATCAAAAGGGTTTATTCAACAAAGGCTGGGGATCACAGGACTCGACACATCGGGATGACGTTTAATGACTGACCAAGGATAAGGACAAGAACTAGAACACACTTTAAATACACAGGAACTGATGAGGGGAAGACAAGGGACACCTGGAACTCATAAGACAATCAACATAGGAAACACCTGGGAACAATGAATTAAAAAACACGAGACAGAGAAACTGGATGATGGAGCACATAGGGAGTAAAGACACACACAAAACTTGGCCCAGAGTCTGACATTACTCCCCCCTCCCTGAAGGCGTGTCCTATGACGTTTAATGACTGACCAAGGATAAGGACAAGAACTAGAACACACTTTAAATACACAGGAACTGATGAGGGGAAGACAAGGGACACCTGGAACTCATAAGACAATCAACATAGGAAACACCTGGGAACAATGAATTAAAAAACACGAGACAGAGAAACTGGATGATGGAGCACATAGGGAGTAAAGACACACACAAAACTTGGCCCAGAGTCTGACATTACTCCCCCCCTCCCTGAAGGCGTGTCCTCATGCCACACAACATCCAATAGGGGGGGGGGGCACTCTGGAGATCTCTAGGAGTAGGGTTACCAGACGGGAGGCCTCCAGAGCAGGCACCATGGTGGATCTGTCAGCTCTGGGCACCATTGCGGAGTAGGGAACCCAGGAGGACGTGGCGGAGTAGGGAACCCAGGAGTTCGTGGCGAAGTAGGGAACACAGGAGGTCATGGTGGAGTAGGGAACACAGGAGGTCGTGGGGGAGTAGGGAACACAGGAGGTTGTGGCGGAGTAGGGAACACAGGAGGTCGTGGCGGAGTAGGGACTTCAGGAGGACATGGTGGTGCAGGCAGTTCAGGAGGCCATGGCGGAGCAGCTTTCGAGGCTGCAGCCCCAGCCCCCGCCTCTATGGCTGGAGCCCTACTACTCCCCCCCCCAAATACTTGGGGACGCTTACAGGTTCCGAGGCCCTCCGTGGGCCATGACAGGGGACTAGAGTCCTTCCTGGGCTGAACTGGGGATCGGGGAGCCCTGCCTGGGCGGAACTGGGGATCGGGAGCCCTTCCTGGGTTCGACGGGGAATCAGGAGCGAACTCCAGAGCCTGGGCTGACACTGGAGAGAGCTCTGAGGCTGAAACCGACACCCTTCTCCTTGCCCCTAGCATCCTCTTCTGGATCGGGGGGGGAAAGGCGTGGTCGGCGGGCAAGAGTGCTGAACGTCCTGGGGGCTTGCCATATGAACGCTTGTCAGGCTGGTTCTGAGCATCCGACGGGCTTGTCTTCGGTGAGGCCAGCGGGCTGGAGATAGCCCCAGCTGACGGGCTTGACATCGGCCCGGTCAGCAGGCTGGAGAAAGCCCCGGCTGGCGAGCTTGACGGATCAACCGCCGGCGGGCTTGCCACATGAACACTTGGCGGGCCGGTTCTGAGCATCTGGCGGGCTTGTCTTCAGTGAGGCCAGCGGGCTGGAGAAAGCCCCGGCTGGCGGACTTGACAACGGCGCGGCCGGCACGCTTCACAGAGGGCAGGTTGGTTCTGAGCGTCCGGCGGGCTTGTCTTCAGCAAGGCCATCGGGCTGGAGAAAGCCCCGGCTGGCGGGCTTGACAACGGCGCGGCCAGCATGCAAAAGGCGTGGTCGGCGGGCAAGAGTGCTGAACGTCCTGGGGGCTTGCCATATGAACGCTTGGCAGGCTGGTTCTGAGCATCCGACGGGCTTGTCTTCGGTGAGGCCAGCGGGCTGGAGATAGCCCCAGCTGACGGGCTTGACATCGGCCCGGTCAGCAGGCTGGAGAAAGCCCCGGCTGGCGAGCTTGACGGATCAACCGCCGGCGGGCTTGCCACATGAACACTTGGCGGGCCGGTCTTCAGTGAGGCCAGCGGGCTGGAGAAAGCCCCGGCTGGCGGACTTGACAACGGCGCGGCCGGCACGCTTCACAGAGGGCAGGTTGGTTCTGAGCGTCCGGCGGGCTTGTCTTCAGCAAGGCCATCGGGCTGGAGAAAGCCCCGGCTGGCGGGCTTGACAACGGCGCGGCCAGCATGCTTCACAGTGCGGTCTTCCATCCGTGGAGACAAACGGGAGAAAAATAACATAAGACTGTTCAAAAACAAAAATAAAACACGGGAGAAGGAGCGCCGCTTACGGTTTTGGTCAGCCGTTCTGTCACGTTTCACACACGAGGAACACAGGAACGAAGGAGCGAGGAGACATGGAGTAGAATAAATCAAAAGGGTTTTATTAACCAAGGGTGGGGATCACAGGACTCACACACAGACACACACAAGTGAGCCCACTCCCTCTAGTATCTACCCTCTAAGCGCTCGTGACGCTTCCGGTGATATTACCGTCTGCCGTCTCACTAATGAGGACATAAATACATGAACAACATCTCCAGAACTGCTCTGAGAGTCACTTCATGAGCATTTGACCATTTAATTTGAGTAAAACTATCATCATGTCATACACACAGAAACGTAAAGGTATTCACGGCAACCCGTCAAAATAAACGTTCGGTTTAACTTGAGGGCATTGGCAGAAATATATTACTGTTGTTCAGTAGAATGTATGCAACAGGCTGCTGCTACTACTACTAAAATTATTAAAACCTTATTTTTAAGGAATAAGCATACAATATTTTTTCAATGTTTTAATTGTAATATTAAATTACCTTTATTTTCCAAAAAAATTAAATTTGTTTAATTTTCATTACTTAAAAGATAGATTAAATTAATGTTTTATGCCTTAAAAAAAATGTAAATACACAATTTCTGAGCAAAAAATCTTAAGGCTATTGTAAGAATAAATGAAACTTGTTTTATGCTTTCAAATAATTAGACATGCTAAAACTGAATTTGGTAACAATAAAACATAAGGTTGGAAAAATAAAACATTCCATAGGGCCTTAAACATGTAATATTTGTTAAACTTTTAATAAATTGATGTTAAATTAAGTTTCATGATTTTAATTAATTCGACATGACTGAATTAATTCACTGAATACCATACATACAATTTAAGTACAAAAATTAAAAAGCATACAAAATCATTCTAAAGTGTATCAGATTTAACTTTAATTAACTGAATAAAAGTACTTCATATATTTACAGATTGTCCTGATTAAATGACCATGCACAAGTTGTGTTTTGGATGCTGTTGTGTCCCACTGGCCCCTTAACTAGCTGAATCAGCAACACTTCCTTGGTCAACCAGCTTCTGCAGATAAGGTTTGCTGGTTAAGCTCCTCAAGAGGTCATATCTGCTGAACATTACAGAAAAACAAAGTGCCACAGATATTTGTAAAAGCACAGTACAATACCTTGTATTTGAATTTCAGGTTCTCCCATTTCCTTTTGGCCTGGTCACAAGTCACCATGCAGTCTAAACTCATTTCACCTAAAATGTGTCTAAAGACAGAAGACAGCAACTGGCAAAACTTATTTTTATTAACCGTTTTATTTACATTTTTATGTTTTGCCATTAAATAAAATGCACACTTAAACTGTCTGAAATGAACATTAACTGGACATAAAGATCATTATCTACACTTACATGAAACCTTCAGATGCAGAATTCTTTGCACCTGTAAACAACTCTTCATTTTCTGAAAGCAACTTTATAAATGTTAATGTTTGTTCAGCAGTCCCTAACAAACCACACAATTTAATTAATATCACGTTCTGATTTAGGATTTATAGTTGGATCGATGTGCACTGACCGCTATAGTATTCTTGTCAGAGAACTCAGAGTCATGTCTTAATGATAGTCTTTTAATGATTGCTCTGGCATCAACATAGATGGACATGTGCAAGGTTTTCTAGAACAATAAAATAAAAATAATAATTAGCAGATGAATCACTTAAGTGTTACATAATAGCTATAAATAATAAACAACAAAGTATCTTCTACTTATACAAGTCAAAGTGATCGATCGCTATAATTTAACTTCAAAGGATTGTTGACGGCATATAATACAGCGTGTAATTCACGTGCGGTAAATGGGTCGCATTAATATAAATAAATAAACTTAGAAACAGTATCTGCAACAAATATGCTTGCAATATAACATTAATATTCAAATAACACTGGACGTACTTGTCCCTTACTCATACAATGTCCTTATAATGCAAGCAATCCAGAGAACTTTCCAGTCAGAATGGCTGATGCAACTCTATAGCGCTACGCTTATTCTCAGTCTATTAAAGGTCCCATATTGTACACCTTTTTGGAGTTTTATTTTAGG
>NW_015506596.1:18920-24243 GCF_001515645.1 Sinocyclocheilus grahami
AAGCCAGGAAATTTCAGTTTTGACAATATGGGACCTTTAAATCAGCGTAGGCTCTGCAACTGCGCAGGTTGTGCACTATTCCATTACGGGCAGCACTGATTCTGTGCACATCTTCGTCATTACGCTAAACATGGAGAATTTGGAACAATGGTGTTTTGAATTACGTGATAAAAAGCAGTTTTAAACGTTTTATAAAATACATAACCTAAATGTGCAAAACTTTACGTTTTATTAACAAATTATATGTAATATATAATTATTTAACTTACACTGGAAAGTTTTCCGCGACATCTCGCGAGGTCTGGCCAAAAAATCTCACGATTTATATCCAGAACATGATGCATGATAGGATACGCTTAGCCTCGAAAACCGCTCTGAAGCGGTATTCAAGATAGTGTGGGTTTAGTGTGCATCAAGGGCACTGCACTTGGGCAATTTAAAACATGGGACAGTCTTGCGCACTTACTTCCTGACACGTGCACGTGCTCTCAAGTGGCCAAGATCGCAAGTGTGGGTATTTGGACAGAGATAGTGTGTGTGTGCTATTCTAATAGTCCTACTAATATGAGGCAACTGTGAACTGGTAATGAGTGCTGATGAGTCCGGGCAAAAGATTATGGGAAATGGAGTCCTGAGTGAATAGCAAGGTTCAGAATGGAGTGCCCTCTAGGGCTCATGGGCACTCCAGCTGGAGATCATGACACTTTATATATTTTTTTTGTTTCTGATAATTTTTGTTTCTTTTAATTTTGTTTAGCCTGTCAAGGCACCTTTTAAGAGCTTATATTTAGTTGTGGGTATCAAAAGAGTGATGGAGAACTATGTGTTTTTACTGAACACTTATTTCCATATGTGAATGAAGAGCAAACAAATGTCCAAATGGAAATAAATCTCTGTCGAATATTTTGCATCAGAGAAAAGGTTTTGCATGAAAAGTAATGTATAAATATAAATATACAAATATGTGTGTTGGGATCATTCACTCTGCCTGTTGCTGCAGGTATCTGCTGGGATTTTGTCATGAGTTTTGTCTCACATTTTAATGCTTAAGCTCTTGTTTATTTAATTGTTTGTGGAAAGAACATATAGAATAACAACAGTTTCAGGTTCCATACATACTTTAAATCCATCACCAATGGATAGGCTGTTTCAGTTGCTTTTTTTCTCAGGTGAGTATTTTTTAACAATGTTTTAGTAAATATGTCTTTAAACACTTTTGAAAAATAAAATAGAATCCCAGATTTGTGCTTTGACACTATTCATTCTCACAGGTCACTGGGACTAGTTTTTGCTCTAAAAATACATAAACATGATCAAGTGGCTGAAATTAAAATATGTAACCAAAAGTAAATTTCTGAAGCTGTAATTCACAATAACTTCAGTGAAAATCTAAAAATATCACTTATTGGTAGCATATAAAAGTATTTTTACTTATAGTCAGCTAGTTGTTCCAGTGACTCACCATTAAGTGGATTATTTCCCTTTTTGAGAGTTGCACCAGAAGCTTTCAGGAAATGCATTCATCCTTGTATGCTTTTATCTTTGGTGACGATGTATGTACAAAATGTGCATCTCTTGTTTGGGAGTTAGCCATATGGGGGCTGCGCTGAGGGACATGACCACCCTTGCTGCAAACTCCTGAGTAAAATAATAATCCTTGAACAGCATGTCAGAATGTTTTCTACTGTGCTCCACATATAGTATAATTCCATTCACGAGTTCACACTTACATATAATAAACAGAGTAAAGGTTATGCGTATTTGGCGTGCTGTCCGAGGGGAGGGCTCCGAGCTCAGAATTTGGCCCAAACCCGCAGTACCCCCCAAAAAGCAACAGAGCAAAGGACAGCCACCCGACTGATGGATGATGGATGAGGAACAGTATGATTTGGGGCGCTCGATCGGGAAGCCCCCACTGCTTCTTGATGGGAGTAGCTCGCGGCATTAAACCGGTGAGCCCTACCGACCGATAGAGGAGGAGCAGCGTGTTTTGAGCTGTCAGACCGGGGACCCTTACTGCCTCCAACGGGAGCAGCTTGCAGCGCTGGGAAGATGGGCCTCACTAGCCGATGGACGAGGAGCGATGTGATTTGGGAAGCCTGATCAGGAGGGCTCACACCACACTCTTGACGGGAGCAGCTCTCAGCATCAGACAGGTGAGCCCTACTGGACAATAACGGAGTGGACGGGGCTCGAATCGCCTGAGCGGGAAGGTCCATGAAGCTTTGACGGGAGCAGCTCCCGGCGTCAGATGAGTAGACTTTACTGACCGATGGATGGGTTGAACTAAATTTTAAGTGCCCAGCTGGGAGAGCTTCGCAGCATCCGACGGGAGTTCAATACTCACGGCGTCGGATGGTTAAGTCTCGCCGGTAGATGGACATAAAAGGCAAGGTTTGCTTGACCGGGAGGCTCTCGCAGCATCTGATGGGTAAGCCTCGCCGGTAGACGGACGGAAAAGGCAGGGTTTGCACGACTGGGAGGCTCTTGCAGCATCCGATGGGAGTTTAATACTCACAGCATCGGATGGGTAAGTCTCGCCAGTAGTTGGATGGAGAATGTAAGGTTTGCTCAAATGAGAGGCTCTCGCAGCAACCGACGGGAGTTCAATATTCAAACAAACAATTTGAGTTGTCTAAGAGGGTAGATGCTACGAGGATCACTTATGCGTAATTGTTCGACAAAATCCAACAGACTGCTTCTGATAATACGTCAAGAAATCTTGGGGCTGCTTTTCATTCAAAAGTCTACAGCAAAATAGAATTTCTTGTGCTAGCATACCCCGAATAGGTGGCATGAATCTGGATGGATAGGCATCCCTTTGAAAGCTGAGGTGATGTCGACTTTGGCCAGCCAAGTGCCAAAACCCACTATTTTTATCATATCGATCACATGATCGATGTCTTGCTATTTGAGAGAAAGTTTGTCAAGAGGAATCAAGGTGTTTATGCTTGAAAACGAGGAGTTATGCAGAGCTGACAGATTGATTAAAAGGTTTTTCTTACCCAAGTATTTTCCTAATAGCCACTCCAATGGGCTAAAGCAAAAACTGAGAAGGCGGAGCACTGAAAGGGCTGATCAAGAAGCCTCATTTAGTTTGCGCTGCCTATGGGGTAAGGCTGAACACATTATTTCATTGAAACAGCTGAACGCAATAGAAAACTCTTAAAATGGCAATTTTTAAAGTAACTGAAAAATCCCTGCAGTCTATTGGCAGTTGGAATCAGACACGGGAAGCAGGGAAAGTAAAGATGAGAGTAGGGTTGTTACAATTCCTTGATTCAATTAGAGTATGGTTTTAAAAATCCTTGATTGCAATTTTCCGTGTCGAGTAACCGGCAAAATACCGGAAGTGGCACATTCCACGGATAAGAATCCATGAATTACATTATTAGACTGTTTCTAAGACTGCATGATATATTAAACCAATTTAAAATCATAAAGCATAATACTATTGTGAATTCACAAAAGCAACATAAATGTTATTTAGCCAAACAAATATTAGATCACACAGTGATCCTCTGTAGGCTTTTATTATATAATGCTTAATGTACATTATATTGTTTATAATACATTATGTTAAGTTTTGTTCAACAAAACCATATTGTTACTTGCTTTAGATACTTTATTTAAACCTATTATGGCCTCATTGCTATTATCTATGTATTTTATGTAATTTTAGAGGCTATTGTTGATTAGGCCTATTTTTATTACCATAAAAATATACAATTATCCAATTAATTATCAGAATAATCTACTGGTACTAGGATCTGTGCTCGGATGTTGTGAGCCACTGAGGTGGCTCCGAGGCGACAGCATTTGGTGGGACAGGCAGTAAGGTTGCAGTGAAAAGAGAATATTGTGACTCTGAATTAAGTAGAGAGCTGTGAGGGAGAGGAGCAGGAACCACAATTGTCAGCGGAGGCAGCCTCACGCTTAAATCGGCCTCTGGGCTAGTGTCTTCTATGGGAGCTGGAGGCCACTGAAAAGAAAAAGGGTTATAAGTAGCGGGAGGAAAAGACTGAGATGTGTGGGCCCGTGTTGCAAGCGGAGGCAGCTTAACGCTTACTTCAGCTGCAGTAGGCCACAGGAAGTGAGTGGGGTTTGTGACATCTTGAAGAGACCGTGTAGCCTACACCGCTAGTGGAGGCATACTCATGCTAGCATCTGCTATGGGAGCTGGAGTCCACTGAAAAGGAAAAGGGTTAGAAGTAACCGGAGGGAAAGACTGAGATTTGAAGGCCTGTGTTGCAAGCGGAAGCAGCTTCACGCTTGCTTCAGCTGCTGTAGCTGTAGGCCGCGGAAAAGGGGAGGGGTTTGGGACATTGAGAAAAATGCTGGAGAGCCTGTGCAGCCTGGACTGCTAGCAGAGACAGCCTCACGCTAGCGTCTGCTACGGGAGCTGGAGGCCACTAAAAAGGAAAAAATGGGTTAGAAGTAGCAGGAGGAAAGTCTGAGATGTGAGGGCCTGTGTTGCAAGCGATGGCAGTCTTGCGCTTGATTCAGCTGCTGTAGCTGTAGGCCGCAGGAAAGTGGAAGGGTTTGTGACATTTGGCGGAACAAGCTGAAATGCCTGGGTAGCCTGCAATGTTGCCAACTAAGCAATTTTGTTGCTAGATTTGGCAATTTCTCAGGCCTTGTCCACACCAATACGTTTTTATTTGAAAATGCATCTTTTTCCTCTCTGTTTTGGCCTTCCATCCACACTGAGACATTCTGTCAAGGAAAATGTACCTTTTTTGAAAATGCTCTCCAAAGCGAATAAATTTGAAAACGCTGTTTTCACGTTGTAGTGTGGACTGTGAAAATTGAGGCTTTTGAAAATGATTTACCATGTTTAGTCATGTGACACATATTGGCCGCACGATACACGATGGCGCCGACGGTGATGGCTGCCTCCGTGGCGTGCTCCGCAGTTGTTTTTGTTAGCTTGTCCCGTCTTTAGTTATATCCCTGCAATCAGTTTCACCAGAGACAAATTGCTGGACATTCAGAAGTACACACCACCCGATATTTCACCGGTTTTCGACTATTCGGATGTTTTGCTGGACATTGTTGTCGGGGGAGCTGCTGCGCTGATCAAGCGCTTCAGGTCGCGCAGACGGGGGAAGCGAGCCGGTGCGCTCGTGAAGCTCAGACAGATCAAGCGCTTCAGGACGCGCAGACGGGGGAAGCGAGCCGGCGCGCTCGTGAAGCTCAGACAGCGTGGATTCAGAACGCCGTTGCCTAGCGTCCATCTGGCCAACCTCCGCTCTTTTCCCAACATAACGGACGAACGTCTTCTGCTCTCCCGGACAAATAAGGATTTTTCAAACTCTGCTGC
>NW_015506596.1:25669-32060 GCF_001515645.1 Sinocyclocheilus grahami
CTTCCTGATAGACAGGCAGCAGCTAGTGAGGCTGGGAAAATACACGCCCCATAGTATAGTCCTGCCCCTGACGATGATTTGCAGCTTTCCATGTAGACATCGGAAATTCAAATGCAAAAGGAATTGCGATTCAATTTGAGTTTTGGCAGGTTACATGTGCGACGCAGCGAGAGTGAAAAAGCAGACGTAGTAATTAATATTGCTATTTAAATATGACAGGCTCGTAAATCCTAAGACATGGGAAATACAGTTGCAAATGGACTTTGCTTTTTCATTTGAAATTTAGCAGTCACTGTGCGTTCGCGAAAATGAAAATGCAAATGGTAATGCAGGATTTGCAATTGCATTTGGATTATGTCACATGCGTCCACATATGGAAAACGCAATTGAAAATACAATTTGCCATTCTATTTGAAAATTGTCTGGAATATCGTTCCATATATATATTAGTTTTTAATCCCTAAAAATTGACAATCGTGACTAAATTTTATAGCTCACCTAAAAAGCTGCTTCATCTCAAAAATCCCTAATACCATGCCTGGTTAAGTGTTTGCATGTGTATTTCTGCACACTGTAACATTCTATACTTTTCTCAACAGGATTCTGTTCATTTACTGGGGGCATCTCGCGTGAGTATGTTGTAATTCAGGAACAAAAGACTTGGAAACAGGCACAAGCTTACTGCACAGCGAATCACATTGACTTGGCTACTGTTCAAAGTGATGAAGACTGGGCGAATCTACGAGATGTAGTTCAAAAAATGACTAAGACGGCTTGGATTGGACTGTACAATGACATCAATAGCTGGCGGTGGTCTTATCAAAATAAGGAAATTGCATTCAGCACTTGGAGCTCTGGAGAACCAAACAACTATGGTGGATATGAGGCTTGTGGTGCGACGAAGGGTAGCTCATGGAATGATTATGATTGCAATAGTCTATTTCCATTTTTTTGCTTCAACGGTAAGAAATGATAGAAACAATGTTATTGCATGGCTCCATAGTTAGGAGTGGATAATTTGATCAGTTGTTTATTATTCATGCAACAATGCATATTACTGTTAGTTTTTATTAATAACCATTGCTATGTAGCTGATTACTAGTGCTCTTATGAATGTTTATAGCATGATTTGTGAAAAATTTAACTACTATACTGAATGAAATAGCATAGACTTCTTCATGGCTATTGCTTGCATATTTCATTTAATTCTGTAACCTACCTACTTGCACTAGTGTTAAATGCTACTGTTTTTGGCGGCGTTTTTTGCATTTCCCTTTGTAGCTTCCTGGCTTAAAAAATGTTGGACTCTTCAACTGATGATTCATAATGAGCTTTATTAAAGGTCCGTCACCGTAGATTTGTAGTAATCACCGTTAAATGCCATAAGACATCACGAATCACCGTAAGAGCTTTGTATAAAGAAAACAAACACAAAACATAATATAAATAAACCTTGAAACAAACATACAACAAATACAACAACGATTTAACACACCTAACATCATACAAACAAATAACCATTACTACATTAAAAGAAATCCAAAACAATACAGATAACAATGTCAATATTTTACCTTATTCTCCATCCAAACCAGGAGATAAATCCTTGAAGTTCTCTTTAACCGTAAACCTTTGAATGAATCGACCATGTGCATCTTAGCTGCGCTCCTTACTAGAATGCTTTAAGCACACTGCAATATCCGCTTACGTGGATGAATGTCAAAATAAAAGACTTTGTTACCGCAAAACGTATAAACGAATAAAACCCCAAAAATCCAACAATTAAACATGATACACATTCAAAATGGACAACATAATAAATAATTTAAAGAATATTAAAAACTTTGAAAAATAAACAGTATAAAAGGAAATAACAACCAAATCCTTAACACTCTTACCGAATGTTGTATCCATGGGCCTTTTTGATACTGTCAGTTTATGTGCCAGCGATCATGCAGTGTTGCCAGATATTGCTATTAAAATATACAAAAACCGAAAAATAAATAAAATAAACCAAAATTATTTCAAATCTTTTGCAAATAAGATAACATAAAGATATCGCTGACCCTAAAACTGCAGCTTCCTACTTTATTAACTTTCTAAAGTGTCAAATTAAGTGGTAAAGATAAGTCCAAAAACGCTTATAATAGCTGGATCTGGCAACACAGAGGCTGCACCCGCGCCCTCACAACTCTCTCAAGCCTCGTTCACTCCGCCAGCGGCTCGCATGGACGCTAAACATTCTTGCAAACTGTCTAAACTGAATTATACATGTCATGCAGACATTCATATGAAAAGTTTAACAGCAAATTAGTAATTCAGAGGACAAATTTTATTTTTGAACATGAAAAATTTACCGAGAACAATATCCGCTTCGTCATGCCTAGAGCTGATCCGTACTGGTCGCTGAGGAAATACATCAACTTTGCACTGTGGATCGCCGGATCGGCTTTCACCGTGGATGAAGTGGAGTCGGTCGTCACATGTGGTTGCCGCAAGCCTGCCAGCCATGCCGTTCTCAAGCCTGCCGGCCGTTCCTCACTCTAGCCTGCCGTGTGTGACGCTGTGTGTTTCGTTGTGAAAGGCGAAACTACTTTGTTTGGCCTTCCAAAGGAGGACATGACTAGAAATCAGTGGTTAAGTTGTATTTACAACACTGTTCCAGAACAGTTCAACCCAAATATTCAGATGTGTGCAGCACATTTTATAGAGGACTGTTTCCTGATCCTGGTAGAGTAGACTACAATGCCGGCTGTTCTGACTCACAGACTGTAAGTACGTTTATTATATTAAAGAATTTATGCCACTGAAAAAAAAGAATGCCACTGATGATTCAAACGCGTGTTTTGAGCAGTGTAGAGTGGCGCTTGTTGTTTGTCATTTCTCCGATCACAAATGCAGACATGGTTTTATGTTTACGCGATGCAACACGTAAAAAGTATATGTCATTATAATCTGTAATTATGTCCCCACTGGATGCAACAAATGCCTCGTTTATAATGGGTTTTAATGTTTTTGTCTCGTCGCTCTGGCCGGACAGGGCATCACAGTATGGTAAGGGCTTAGCATTTCCGTCACACGCTTGAGGTATAAGGCCAATCACAGCGCACTGGATAGCTGGCCAATCACAGCACACCTTGCTTTTCAGACCAATGAGGCGGAGCATAGAGGAGAAACAATCATGTACAGTATGTGGAAAATAATGTGTTTTTTTAACCTTAAACAGGTTAAAATATCCACATTTGGTGTATTTCTTTACACCAAATACACAAAATAATGTTATTTTTAGCAACATCATATGACCCCTTTAAGCGAATTGACGAATTATAACATACTATATGAGTGTGTCACCCCACTAAGTGAGTTGGGGGAGTGGTTAGTGTGCTCGACTGGCTTGATGACATCTCTGGTTCAAATCCAGGGTGATGCATACATATTCATATAATTATAATAAACAATTAAAAGTTGTGTTTTTATTGTTCTGTTCTTGTAATGTGTTGTAACTGCTCTTAACTGTTTGCTAGGGGAATTTGTATATTTGTATAAGTGTTTAATATGGTGTTTGTGAATATTTGGCGTGGATAGTTTAATACAGTTTGGAAAAGGGAAATCCCCGGTCTTTGTCCTTTTTTTTGCCTTTATCAAAACTTTTGTTACACTGTAACCAGTAGGACCTCTTGCAAAACCCCCTTTTATTCCTATAACAGGTCGGTTTAAAATAGTCGGGACAGTTATAGATTGGTGCCCGAACAGGGACATTTGCAAAAAGACGTCTTATGTCTGTTTATTACTTGTTGTCTGTTGTGTTTCAGTCATGTCTGTCACATCACACGATGCAGAGGATGAGTGCGAACCCAATCCTGCTTTCACTGCAGGCCCGTTTGTTACAAGAAGAGATTCATGGCCTGTGCAAGAGTTTATCCATACTTTCAGTGAATTATATATCAATTCTGACAAAGATAATGATTCCAACATTCCTCTTGATGACCCACTTCCCCCCACCTCCTCCTCCTGATGACGTAGTTTCTGATAATCACCCTTCAACACAGGTAATGGATTCATTGACCAACCACATCTCCGCTTTGGAAGGTGAAGTTCAAGCCTGCACCCAAAAAGTGAGTCAATGTTGTTCACACTCTGAATTTATGGAGCAATGTCAGTTGTTGGAGGAAAAGTTGACCTACAAGATAGAAAGGGAGTGTGAGAGAGTTGAAAAAAATATTGAGCTGAGTATATGTGATTTAGGGAAGTCAGTGGTGGATTGTTTGAAGAGGAGAGATGTACTGATCTACAATAAGCTTAATTCATATGCTCATGCTCATGTCATGTCTACTCCAGTTTCTCTTTCTTTGCTCACCCCTGCCTTGTCAAGAAACTCCAATCGACCACGTACTGAGCAACTTCATCAATGTACTCGCAACCTTCCTGATATGTCAACGACTGCTCCCTATCGTTCTCCGGTAAGGGTTGAATTCCCACAATTTGGTTCAGACGAAGACAATGATCCTATTACTTTTGTTGAACGTGGTGAGGAGTATTTTGCACTCGGACCACTCACCGACTCAGAAATACTAGCTTCTCTCACTTCAGTGTTACAGGGGCTAGCAGAGAGAAGACACATTTTCACTTGGGGCCAATTCAAACAAGATTTCCTGCATGCTTTCTTGTCTGACGATTATAAAGCTGAAGCTGCCAAGCATTTGCTGGAAAGAAAACAAGGTCCAAAAGAATCAATTAGAGATTTTGCATATAATTATCGTGCTTTGTGTTTAAGATGGAAGAAGGAGATGTCTGAGAAGGAGATCGTACAGTCAATTTTGAGAAACTGCAATCGCAAGTTTGTTAACTGGCACTGTAAGAGAGGTGAGCGAGCTTGCGAAAGTTGGCACGCAAATTGAGAGAGATTTTGAAGAAGCCAAGAAGTATTGGAGTCAGGCTAATGCTGAAATGCAGAAGCGCAGAAACCAAACCGACAGAGACACCATCCCAAGGCCAATCCATTGCACACTCTTATTCTACAGTCTGCTTCTAATGCCAATCTGTTCAACTTGAAGATACTCACCCTGCCAATATTGATCCATGGGAGATATTTTCAAGCCATGATTGATACAGGTAGTTCACTGACTCTACTACAGGAATCCTGTTGGAGACAGTTGAGACACAAAGAACAGCTGAATACCAGTTGTGGTCAGACCTTCAAGCAAGCCAACGGCCAAGTGTTATCTGCTTTGGGGGTGTGGAACTGTGAATGCGAAGTGCAAGGAAGGAGATATGATTTGACTTTGTATGTTATGATGGATGAAGATCTCACTGTACCCGTCATCCTTGGTATGGATTTTCTAATACAGTGGGGCAAAAAAGTATTTAGTCAGCCACCAATTGTGCAAGATCTCCCACTTAAAAAGATGAGAGAGGCCTGTAATTTTCATCATAGGTATACCTCAACTATGAGAGACAAAATGAGAAAAAAAATCCAGAAAATCACATTGTAGGATTTTTAAAGAATTAATTGGTAAATTCCTCGGTAAAATAAGTATTTGGTCACCTACAAACAAGCAAGATTTCTGGCTCTCACAGACCTGTAACAACTTCTTTAAGAGGCTCCTCTGTCCTCCACACGTTACCTGTATTAATGGTATCTGTTTGAACTTGTGTTGAAACTCTTTCCACTTAAGGGGGGTGTGGGGGATATGTAACCATTACCTCCTGTCACAAGGTTTATTTTGGGAGCTATGCTCATCCTGACCACTAGGTGACACAAGTAGCCTAACTTTTTTCTGTATGAGACAGAAAGCAGTAGAGTAAGAAGCAAAGATTCTATTTGAATCCCTCATGGCTTCTTTGTTAGACAAACAATCCTGGTCTGAGAAACGTTTAGTTTGCTGCTCAACCGTAAGTTTGCTGTTCTATTTTCACACTTTGCTGTTTATATGTACTTTATGGGTACTTTTGTTGAGTTTAACCTTTAGTGGAGTTGACCGTTTAATGTTTTGTGTATTATGTTTGTTTTGTTACTGAATGGACTCTGATTAGTTATATTTTTTAGAGGATTTTTATTTGATCCAATTCATGCTAATGTTGCATGCTAACAACTATGAGGAGTGGATGTACAACTTTGGTGTTCTTTTGAGTGTGTTATCGCACCTGTCCAAGGATTATATCCAAAGCTACCCGGCCTACCTCTGCAAGGATTTCTGCATTGCATTTGTAGTCTCATCAACAGATAAGACAGATAAACTGCACTAATTTACAAAACTGGCACAAATCGTCATCAGCATTGCTGGACATTCTGTATTCAAAACCCTGCTCATTTATTCTGGACATTGTTTTTATTTTTTTGTGACTGTTTGCTAGGGGAATTTGTATATTTGTGAAGCGTTTATTAATATGG
>NW_015506596.1:32490-32811 GCF_001515645.1 Sinocyclocheilus grahami
CAATTGGTGGCTGACTAAATACTTTTTTTCCCCACTGTATCTACCGGAATTAGTTTGGATTTTTCGTAAAGCTCAGTACACCTTGCCTGCCTCAAACCACTGCCAAGAGGAAACATTCTTATTCATGCCTTTCAATTATCACAATGCATTGCTGTCTTTCTACCTTGCATTACCCTTACCAGAAGAGTCGCGTGAAACACAGACCTTTGTGCATCAACTGGTTACCAGTGCAGACATGTCTCCAGAATATTAGCTCCGACTTAAACATCTGCTGAGAGAATGGCCCACTGATGTAGTCAAACACCGCATCATTACAACCAG
>NW_015506596.1:32880-33391 GCF_001515645.1 Sinocyclocheilus grahami
GGTGGTCAGCGATTCTGTATTGATTTTAGAGGTTTAAACTCAAAGACGTACTTGGACGGTTACCCCATGCATCAAGTACAGATCCTTGAGTCTCTGCACGGAGCTACTATTTTCAATACCCTCAACCTCAAAAGCGGGTATTGGCAAATTGAAATGGAGCCAGAGAGTATTCCCAAAACTGCTTTCACCACATCATTAGGGCTATATGAATTTCTCCGTCTACCCTTCGGCCTTAAAAACTCTGCAGCCACGTTCCAGCGATTGATGGAGTTGGTGCTGAAAGATGTAAGGGGTAAGAGTTGTTTTGTATACATTGACGATGTGGTAGTTTACTCCAAGTCTGAGGAAGAACATCTAGTCCACCTAAGAACAGTCTTCCAGTGTCTAAGCCGAGCGGGTCTCACCCTGAACCTCCAGAAGTGTAACTTGATGCAGAAATCTCTGAAGTTTTTAGGATATGTAATTTCAGCAGAAGGAATCAAAACTGACCCTGCTAAAATTGAAGCTGTTG
>NW_015506596.1:34378-55324 GCF_001515645.1 Sinocyclocheilus grahami
AGTACCACAGATTTATCCCTCAGTTTTCAGAGAAAGCCGCTGCATTACATGCCTTGAAAAGAAAAGGAGCTACTTGGACAGAGGAATGTCAGAGTTTTTTTTAATTGATCAAGCATGAATTGCCTAAATGAATTGGTAAAGTCTTTTAGAGTCCAAACTGATGCTAGTGATATTGGTTTGGGAGCAGTCTTGACCCAAGATATAGATGGTGTAGAACTTTGTCGCCTACGCCTCACGTCTGTTACAAGGAGCTGAGAAATCGTATTAAGTCTCGGAGAAGGAGTGTTGTGAGGTGATATGGGCAGTTGAAAAATGGAGACCATACTTGGAAGGACGACTATTTGAGGTGATCACTGATCACACAGCTCTAACCTGGGTATATAATAGGGATGCACCGATACGGGCCCGATACTGAGCTCCTGTACTCTGTAGCGTCTGGACCAATCAAACACAAAATATTTCATTTGATTTAACAAATCAGTTATTCATTAGATTAACAAAACGTTCACAGACCCCTCACCCAATAAACATACTGGGTGCCAAGTTGTCTGTGAACAGGGCCCAGGACCCTGGTTACCATGGCAACCCTGACATCAGATACATTTACGACCTAATGGAATGCGAAGCAGGGAAAATCACTGCATGTTCCATAGGAAATCCACAATGCACAGTAGAAATTGACTTTTCTACTAATTAATTAATAGGAAAACCTTTCTGTGAATGAACATTCAAAAGCTAAATATCTACAGCGGATCTAAATATTTATAATTAATTATAACTAGTTATGATTAATTATTCATATTTCCCCATGAGCTGATTCGCTACAACTCGTACTCATTAAAATGCCCCGATACCAAATGCCGATACCACTTTCCCAAAAGTCCAAAACAGAATGAACATCTTCTGGTAATTGTGGACTACTGTTCAAAGTGGGTGGAGTTGTTTCCTTTGCGTGTCGCAAAAGCTCCACAGATCGCACGCATCCTGATGGAAGAAATCTTCACCAGATGGGGTACCCAGATGTATCTGGTATCTGACAGAGGATCCCAGTTTACTTTCACAACTTCTCTGCCTGGTCTGCAAACAATGGAGTGTCATTCAAAAACTAGCCACTACTGCACACCCTCAAACAAACCTAACAGAACGAGTCAACCGTACTCTCAAAACCATGATCGCCTCATATGTTCAAGACCGTCACTGCAATTGGGATAGATGGTTGGCAGAGTTCCGTTTTGCCATTAGCTCAGCTTGGCAGGAGAATACAGGATTCACTCCAGCCGAAGTCATGCTCGGGCGAAAGCTGAAAGGTCCTTTAGAGAAAGCATGTGCGATATATATGTGTCGCATATACATATACATATAAGATCATATATGTCGCACTGTACAGCCCTGCATGTAGATTCTTTTCATGTTCAAAACTTAAAGCCTTTTTATGGCACTATTGAAACTCTTTCCAATTAAGGGGGGTGTGGGGGATATGTAACCATTACCTCCTGTCACAAGGTTTATTTTGGGAGCTATGCTCATCCTGACCACTAGGTGACACAAGTAGCCTAACTTTTTTCTGTATGAGACCGAAAGCAGTAGAGTAAGAAGCAAAGATTCTATTTGAATCCCTCATGGCTTCTTTGTTAGACAAACAATCCTGGTCTGAGAAACGTTTAGTTTGCTGCTCAACCGTAAGTTTGCTGTTCTATTTTCACACTTTGCTGTTTATATGTACTTTATGGGTACTTTTGTTGAGTTTAACCTTTAGTGGAGTTGACCGTTTAATGTTTTGTGTATTATGTTTGTTTTGTTACTGAATGGACTCTGATTAGTTATATTTTCTAGAGGATTTTTATTTGATCCAATTCATGCTAATGTTGCATGCTAACAACTATGAGGAGTGGATGTACAACTTTGGTGTTCTTTTGAGTGTGTTATCGCACCTGTCCAAGGATTATACCCAAAGCTACCCGGCCTACCTCTGCAAGGATTTCTGCATTGCATTTGTAGTCTCATCAACAGATAAGACAGATAAACTGCACTAATTTACAAAACTGGCACAAATCGTCATCAGCATTGCTGGACATTCTGTATTCAAAACCCTGCTCATTTATTCTGGACATTGTTTTTATTTTTTTGTGACTTTGCTAGGGGAATTTGTATATTTGTGAAGCGTTTATTAATATGGTGTTTGTGAATATTTGGCGTGGACAGTTTAATACGATTTGGAAAAGGGATATATCCCCTGTCTTTGTCCTTTTGTTTTGTTTTTTGTTTTTTTTCCTTTATCAAAGCTTTGTTACACCGTAACCAGTAGGACCTCTTGCAAAACCCCCTTTTACTCCTATAACCGCCCCGGTTTAAAATAGTCGGGACAGTTATAGTCTGGCTTCAGCATTGACATTTACCCTGTGAAAGTTACACCATTTAAAAATAAATGCAATTTAACCTTTCTTTCTTTCTTTCTTTCTCTCTTTTTTATATTTTTGTTACAGAGAATGGAGTAAACCGGTTCGTTTTCATCAGTAATATCACGGCCTGGAAGGATGCTCAGAGCTACTGCAGACAGTATTACACAGACCTTGTCGTCATTCAGAATCAAACTGAGACCTGTCTTTGTCCTTTTGTTTTGTTTTTTGTTTTTTTTCCTTTATCAAAGCTTTGTTACACCGTAACCAGTAGGACCTCTTGCAAAACCCCCTTTTACTCCTATAACCGCCCCGGTTTAAAATAGTCGGGACAGTTATAGTCTGGCTTCAGCATTGACATTTACCCTGTGAAAGTTACACCATTTAAAAATAAATGCAATTTAACCTTTCTTTCTTTCTCTCTTTTTTATATTTTTGTTACAGAGAATGGAGTAAACCGGTTCGTTTTCATCAGTAATATCACGGCCTGGAAGGATGCTCAGAGCTACTGCAGACAGTATTACACAGACCTTGTCGTCATTCAGAATCAAACTGAGAATAACCAGCTGAGTGTGCTGATGAAACCATATACAAATGCTTGGATTGGACTCTTCAGAGACGTGTGGAAATGGTCAGATGAAACAAATGTCTCCACTTCCTCCTTTACTAGACTACCTTTACAATCTGGGCTGCGTAGTCCTTGTGGTGTTTCAGATCCTGGTGGTATAATCAGTTACCAGATCTGCTCAAACGTTCTCCCTTTCCTCTGCATGCACCGTAAGTTTCATGTCTGGTCCTTAGCTACTAATTGTTCATTACAAACATTAGAAATTAACTTTCTTCTAACCCCATTTGGTCAGCAAGTGTCTTTAAAATATATATGTTAATTTGCCATCATGCTGCTTTAATCAGCGGTCACATCCAAAAAAGTCCAAACATTACTTCCAGCTATTCCTCTAGTTATGCACTGGACTGCATAACAATGTTAAAGATTAAGCCTTACCCCTAATCCAAAAATTAACGTTGTCATTTACTTACCCTCATGTTGTTCCAGACCTGTGTGAGTTTCCCATATTCTTCAAAATATCATCTTTTGTGTTGTGAAAAAAACTTATACAGGTTTGGAAAAACTTCAGGTTGAAAAAATTGACAGAACTTTCAGTTTTGGGTGAACTCGCCATTTAAAAAGAGCTGACTGCAAGGTGCATTCAGAAAGAGCGAAGAACAGATTTTAGGGTTAGGGTTACCCTAACCCTAACTTAAAACAATCTTCACATAAGCCCATTATAGTAAATGTTATATTTACCTGTGCCCTTCAGCAAGTAATAACTGTACAGTAATTTGGCTGCTCTTAAAGCCGCTGCTGAACATGAGACGAATCTGACACGCATGCTCATAATTTCATTTGCACTTTAATATGAAATAATACAGGCTATAGAGTGCAGTATTTATGCATGCAATTGACCCCTCGCAAAAACCTGCTCTCCATAATTACTGTTGCTATGTCCGACAAGCCATGCCGCTCTTGCACTACACATCATGTTATCAACAGTAAAAAATACATCGCGTAGCAAAGAGGAAACTGACAACACGTCAGCAGACAAGTCAGCAGGTTACTTCTGTTATAAAACAAGGTCTCAGCTTTCAAATTGTCATTTTGTAAGAAATTCAAACAATAAATACCATTTTGTGGCTCTTTAATGTGTCCTGACACATCACTGTGCCTCAGTTCAAGCGGCACGTGAACCTATCGTCTTATTTGACCGATTGTCATATTTACTTAAAGCACGAAATAAACATGAATGAACATCAGAACGTATTTTATTTCAACCGCAGAAAGATGTCAATACACACCATTTTTCAAGTTTAAGTCCACCGAAGTTAATCTACTCTCCTGTCTGATTTGTTTGGCGGGCAAGATTGCAGATTCTGCGTTATGATTGGTCAGATCGCCAGTCACACAAGCTCTTTGCAAATGGTCAATTGAAGAGCATGCTCTATGAGCACAGTGTAACGGCTGACAGGAAATTACTGACATATGACCTGACAACATTCAATTAAATTCAAGTTTATTTGTATAGCGCTTTTCACGATACAAATCGTTGCAAAGCAACTTTACAGCAAATTAAGTTTCTACAATATTTAGTGGTAGCTTATCAGTGGTGACTGTCAGTTAATGTACATATGGCAGAAATGTATGGAAAAATCAATTAAAGACGTAATCAAACAGACGTTGAACACTATTAACAGCAATTATTATATGATGCAATCAAACTTATAGCAAAATGGGGTAGTTCTGTATGTTGTTTCAGGGTTGGCATCAGCTGAGGTCTCTGAGGTCCATCTCATCTGACTGCAGTTCACTATTGTTCTACTGAAGCTCCCTCGTCAGCTTTACCGTTTATGCGCTTGTTTGACTAGTACCTGTCGCTGAGGGGAAGGGAAGTGCACATCTGAAAAGACTCCCATTTGATGTGGCCATAAAGACGTACTGCATTCAAATAAATGCAATTCTTGTAAAGAAAATAAAAACAGAAAAAAGCCAACCCTAGATCCGCCCCTGCATTAACTGCGTTAAATATCTTTAACGGCATTACATTGGCAAATTAATCATCTGCGTTAACGCACTAATTTTGACGGCACTACTTTTTATATTCTAACAGGTGCAAAGAAACAGATTGTAAGACTGAGGGTCAAATCTGGTCAGAATCTTAATGATCCTGCAGTGATGACTGTTATCTTACAGTGGGTAAGTATTAAACAATTTGTGTTAAAACAGATAATGGATAATCTGCAGTTTCACATTTCAAAAATATGATACTGTACAATGTAGTGCCCTATGAAGCATTAGTGGTACATGTCCTATGTTATTATCCAACATAAAATTAACCATAATTTATAATTACTGTCATTTATTTTAATTTACTGGAAGGATTTGTAAGAATTCAGGTACCAAGTAGAGCCTTTGTTCACTAACGCAAGAACCAAGTGCATAAAACTAATATGATTTATTAACAATAGACATGCAAGATGTAAATACCACAACTATTAGTGATACCAATAAATGCATAATCACTGCTGAAAGATAATAAAAAAAAATAAACGTGAAGAAAAGTATTAAATTAAATCATAGAAACAAATAAATTATATGAAAGGATAGATACATGCAATGCAAGTCAAGTCTGCTTTATTGTCAATTCTTCCACATGTACAGCACATACACACAGAAAATTGAAATTGCGTTACTCTCAGACCCTTGGTGCATACAGATAACACTAACAGTAGAACATAAATACAGATTTATATATAAAATACAACTATACAATTATACAAATAAGGTCAAATGTAAAAAAATATATAAAGCAGCACAAGGCGCATGGCAGATAGAGTGTAAACCAGTGAAGTAAACAACAGTGCCAATATAATGATTGAAGTGCAAAAGAGCTTATTCAGACTGATTAAAGTAACTGTGTGTGTGTGTGTATTTGGGAGGGGGGAGTGGGAGAGTCCATCAGAGGGTCAAAGTTCAGTGGTGCGTGGGGCAAAAGAGGGGAGGGGGGGCAAGATCGGGAGGGAGTTCAGCTTCCTGACAGCCTGATGGATGAAGCTGTCCTTCCGTCTGCTGTTCCTGGCCTGGAGACTCCGCAGTCTCCTCCCTGATGTCAACAGACTGAAGAAGCTGTGTGTCGGGTGGGTGGGATCACCTGCAATGCAGATGGCTTTGCGGGTGAGACGGGTGTTGTAAATGTCCTGGAGGGAAGGGAGAGAGGCACCAACGATCTTCTCAGCTGCTCTCACTATGCGCTGAAGTGTCTTGTGGCAGGATGAGTTGCAGGCGCCATACCACACAGTGATGCAGCTCGTCAGAATGCTCCAGAAACGCACAATATCCCAGAAATCCTACCCGGTCTCCCTCTCACACCTTCTCTCATGAGCTGTCTGCCGCCATCTGCCCCTTTGCTGTTGTATCCTGCCAGTCCCTCAGCTCACCCTCAGCCCACCATCAGTGGTGTGGTTTTGCCACGGGTCCATCGGTCTCCATCGGCATTGTGGCAAGAGGATTCATTGTCTCCACCTCCAACCTATGAGTCCTGGACTCCGCCTCGGCCCATCGACCCAGAGGCTCTACCTTGACTTCTAGCTCCCTCATCTCCACTGTGGCCCATCAGTCTACCAGCTCCGCTGGGCTCCCTCGTCCCTCTGGCTCTGCCTTGATCGGTCATCAACCTGCCCTCGCCTCAGGACTACACTCCTCCGACTTCCTTCATCCCTCTGGCTCCGTTGGGCTCCTCCCTCCCTCCGGCTCCACCTTGGTCCTCTGTCGCTCTGGCTTCCCTGGCCCTCCAGATCCTCCCCGTCACCCTGGCTCTGTGACTCTCCGTTCCCTGGACTCCTCTTCCACTTGCTCCGCCACTGTCGGTCGGCCCAGTGGAGTCGTCAGCCCTTCCACCACCATGGCTCCTCGCTCCATCGTGGGTCACCTTCATGGGTGCAGTCTAGGGCTGCATGATTAATCGAATGCGATTGTCATGTGTATCTCTCAGTGAAGAATGGTTCTGTGATCAGTAGTAAATCTCCATCCGAAGGCCAGAGGGCCCTCTTGCGATGAAACTCCAAATATGCCCTGCAGAAGAAAGGTAATGCACGTCGTTTCCAAGATGTGGGTAGAAGGAATACCGCTGCAGCTGCTAACTAACAATGAAGCTGTAGTTCACTGACAAGCTACGCAAATGAACTACGGCTCTGTGTAGTAAATGCTGTTCCATCTGAACCTGCTTCTGTATACCTTTGAACCTTTACACGGCGAGTTTGAGTCATTTATAACGTGCATTTGAAAAGCAACATGCATCTTTAAAAACATGAGAAGCATTTATGAATGCTTGTTATTCATAAATGAAAAACATTCATAAAACAAAAACATCTCTTGTCCCACAAAATACCACATTTAATATCATGTTTTTATTCCGAACTTACTTAGCATTGCATTATAAATGCACTTTATTATAATGGAAATTACAAAAAGAACTCAGATAAACCATATATTGTTGTAGTCCTGTGTTAATCACGTTGAATCAATGAATCTGAAACACGTGTATTACCTTTCTTCTGCGGGGCATATTTGGAGTTTCAGTGCGAGAGCGCCCTGTGGCCTTCGGATGGAGATTTACTACTTATCACAGAACCGTGCTTCACTGAAAGATATGTATGACAATCGCAGCTTTTGCCTAATCTCGAATGCATTTTAATTTCGATTAATCGTGCAGCCCTACTGCAATCTGGGTCCCACCTGGCTCCTCCTGCTCCTTCTTCCTGGCTCCTCCCTCTGTCATCACCACACTGGTCATCTGCCTGCCTCTCATCCTGCCCTTCGCCACCACCTCGTCCTCCACTAGTGATGCAGATTGCATACAGTGGGGAGGGTACAGAGTTGCGTTCCAGTAGCCGTTGATATGCTGACCTGGGAGATGCTGAACTTCCATTGTGCCAAGAGAGTCCTTACTATATGGACCAGGCATCTGGGCCAGTTCAGAAACTCAGAACTTGGTGTATCTGTTAATGTCTCCTTTCCCATTGAGTTGGAAAAACACAAAACGAAGCTGTGACCAAAGTCCCCATCCAGATTATAAAACTGTGCATAGAGGCCCAGCCTGCCACCACACAAATGGCCTCCAAAGATCCACAATTAGATGACTGACAATTTCTAGTAGAGAGAATGAAATACCAAAAGTTGAAGTTAACCCATGTGCCTTGTAAGCAAGAGCAATAGTATTTTTCACCCTCACATTCTTTGATCTGGAAAAACCTCTGTTGTAGCCCCCAAAACAAAACAAACAACTGATCACATTATGCCACTGGCTTGTTGCAGTCAATGTTAATATGTAAGGCCCTTACAGCACAAAGACTGGGACCTTTGAAATCTTTGCCCCAAGGTACTGATAAGGTGTCTGTCATAATTCCCTGGAGTTGCAATGCTGCCCGAGCGGCATTCATGCACTTCATGAAGGTATGAATTGCTAAGGCCAGGCCGAATAGAGAAACCTAGAATTGGTCAGCTTTGCCCCCAAAAGCAAACCTGAAGATCTTCCTGTGTTCCAGATTGAAGTTCAAAAGTATGCAAATCCCATGATCAGGCATAAACTACCATCCCTCTTTGGTGTCATAAAATCTCTCGGCAGCCACTCGGAGCACTTCAGTTGAAAAGAGGTGTGCAGCATTAAAATTGGATCGCAAACCCTCCTCTATGATTTAAACAACCTTACAAAAGAGTGCATCAGACTTGTATGACTGAAGTTTGATGAAGACTCGGTTGACTAAGGCCTATATCACCGAAGCCTATATCAAGCAATACAGTTGCCTGACAGTCATTGCGTAAGACTAACTGACCGACTGCTGATGACTTTACCAATTATATCCCTTATAAGGTGGCAAACATCAGCAACCAGTTCTCCTCACCACTCAACAACTGCCAACCTCCACCCACACACATTCCACTCTTCTTTCTTTTTTCCACTAGTGGATAACATGGTCTCCAAATTTCTCTGTGCCAGCCATTCTACAACCTGCCTCTTAGTCCCAATCCCCTTCTACCTACAACAGTAGATCTCATCAATGCTGCTGCCTGCTCTGACTCACATCATCAACAACATTACTACTGACAATTTACCCACTGCATTTAAGCAGGCTCAGACAACCTTACGGTTTAAAAAACCAACACTCAATGTTGTCTTATCTTGAAAATCTGTTGAAAGAGTTTTGAAAGAGCTTTTCTCTCACAGAACAACCAACTTGACAATAACCAGTCCGATTTCAAAAGCAGACATTCCATGGAGACTGCCTTGCTGCCTGTTGCTAAAACAAAATCAAACTCCAAATCATCTGTCCTGATTCTACTGGACCAGTCTGCTCCCTTTGACACTGTGATCATCCTTTGACCATCGGCTCCCCCATAACTCACATGCATATATTTAAAGGTTTCACAGAGAGGAGGGGTGTCTGAATCACATCAACTAATCGCAGGGGTGCCTCAAGGTTCAATGCTCACTCCTCTTCTTTTCTCCATTTACAGAACCTCACTGGGCATGATTATAAAGACGCATAGCGTCTTCTACAATTGCTATGCAGATGATACACCGCTATATCTGTTGTTTCAACCCGATGACCCCACTGCTTCAGTTCATGTCAGGATCTGCCGTTCAAACATCTCAGCTTGGATGATGAAGTGCCATCTCTAGCTCAGTCTTGTGAAAACTGCTTCTTGTAATTCCTGCAAACCACAACATCACTGTTCAACTGTGGGTCTACAAAATTAATGTCAAACAGGAAAGCAAAGAACCTGGGGTTGTGATTAAAGACTAACTACTTTTACATTTCAACAATGGCTCCATCTTTTAGGTTTGTGCTTTACAAGATCAGGAAAATCAGACCCTTCCTGACAGAATATGCAGCAAAGCTCCTTGGTTAAGCTCTCATCATTTCAACACTGGACAACTACAGTGCTCTATTGGTGGGCCTTCCAATCGGCGCGACTAGGCCAATGCAGATGATCGAGAATGCAGTAGCACATCTGGCCTCCACTCCTCCTGATGTCACTCCACTGGCTCCCAGTTGTGGCCAGAATCATTTTAAGGCTTTGTCAGTAGCTTTCAGGACTGCCATTGGAACTGTACCTTCTCATCTCAATTCACAAGTGTATGCTCTCTCTCACCAGCTACAGTCACTGACCAAGCAGCACCTTGTTCTTTCACAAAGAGGCACAATGTCACTTTCCAAAACTTTCACCTTCTCTGCTTCTCTCTGGTGGAATGAGCTGCCAACCTATACCCAAACTGCTGAAACCAACACAACTTTTCAAAAAGCAGCTAAAGTCACAGCTTTTCAATCAGAATTGAATGATTCTGCAATCCTAAACCAATGCAATGCAAAAAAACAAAACAAAAAAAACTATTTTCTGCATTTCTCCTATCCTACGAATAACTGTTATTGAACATGCACAGCTGGAGTGCTGTCACCAGAAACGCAGAATGTGTCTGAACAGAGACAGAGAGGACAAAGTCAAATATATATCTGCAGTCTGACTCTGTTCTCCAAATTAGTCTGTCCTACGGGAGACAGGAGAATGTACAGTCTGATTCAACATGAGAGGCCCAACATGCACCATGAGGATATACCCTGTTATAACCACAATATTGTGGTTGTGTGAATTATATATAAACCAATATTTGGTTTTAAAGCGATAGTCCACCCAAAAATGAAAATTCTGTCAATAATTACTCACCCTCAAGTAGTTTCAAACCCATTAGACCGTTGTTCATCTTCAGAAAACAAATTCATGTTTTTGATGAAATCCAAGTGCGCAGAGACTGACACGTAAGAGAAGGAATCATTCAATGAAGTCATAATTCTTGTTCTCTTTAATTGCACACAAAAAGTATTCTCAGATTTTATCAAGAATATCTTTATTTCTGTTCCGAAGATGAACAAGGGTCTTATGGGTTTGAAACGACATGAGGGTGAGTAATTAAAGTTGGCATGAAATCAAAATTGACAATTCTTATTTTTTTGATGGAATACTGTAATGTTTATTATAAATAATTTATCCGTGCACTTCATTATTTTTTTTAAATTCATGTGCCCTCATAATCTTTAATCAAAAACGTTAACCTCCCCTCCCCCTCAAAACGACTCCTCTACTCTTCCGGTCACGAGCTATGGTGCAAGGGCGGAGCTATCTGGAACTGCCAACAGCTGCAGTGACATCAGTGACGTTTGGGGGGAAAAGCTGATGCTTCACTTTATAGCACTGACACCAGTCTTGAGGGAGTACGTTACCCTTAAACATAGAAAAGATGTTGGGATATTACGACAACATTACTCTTAGGACATCGCAAACAAAATTTTTCTTTTGAATATAAAACACATGAATATGACATTTGATGGAGGCTGTGCTCAGTCTCTCTCTCTCTCTCTCTCTCTCTCTTGCCTGTTATGTGCCGTTGATCGTCGTCGTCATCCTTAATAAATAAAACATTTATTCATGCTTGGGTGTCGGCGGTGAATCCAGTGGAGAGAAAACCCCCACCCCTAACTGCAAACTGGCATCTTAGATCTGCCTCCATTTTGTTGGCAACGCCCCAACTTCCAACGATCCAATCAATTCCTGAAGGATGACATCAAGTCCTGCCCTCTCATTTCAGATGCAGTTTCACTCGGATATACATCACAGTAGAGAAAAAAAGACAATCGCAACTTCAGTTTCATGCTGACTTTAATGACAGAAGAACATTTTTGGGTGAACTATCCCTTTAAACTAGCTGAGTGACCGCTTCATTTAAGATTGTCTTGCCAACCCTGCTACACATTCTGGCAAAAGCTTATACATTTTGTATGTAGTGTTGTTTACTGCTAGAAAATTTTAAGTCATAAGAATCACTGTTTTACTTAAAGATTTAAATTGTATTCAGATGTCTCTCATTTTAGTAACAGCGTTGCAAATTGCAAACCATAGAGAAAATTTTAAGAAAATAGCTCATATCATATTTGATTTTTTTTAGATAAAACAGAAGCTGAAGGAATGGGGTATAGAAAAGGAAACAAATGTGACATGGAGAGTTCAGGCAAATGGATATGTTTTCATGAGTTACACATTTTTAAGGTAATTTATCACATTACACTTATTATTTCTCACAAATTCTAATAATGTTCTTCTCTGTAATGGATTTAAACACGATTACACTCTCCTTATGTACACCTAGTTTCAGCGGAAGCAGTGGTGGTCCTGGCTCACTTTGAATCCAGCTGTGTGCTCAAAAGTGTCAACACCGTGGCAGGACATATAAAAGGAGTAATTCTGTGCCGGTTGTGAAGATCAGCAGTACATGTAAAATGTGTTCATATGATTGATATATTGTAAACTCCCTTAAAACAGTTAAATGCAACTTATTATTTAATTTGAGGTGTATTTTAGCACAGCTGTGATTTCATAGTAGGGGTAGTAGTAGGGGATGTAATTCCGTTTCTTAGTAAAAAAAATTCATCTTTTATTGTAAAATGACTAGTACAGTGAAAGATAATTTTCTTTATACCATTCCATAAATAAAATCTTTACAGCAATCTTAATACCAAGTCTTTTTGTACACATGCAGACCTAAATTGGGCAAATTCAGAATTTAGGCCTCTCTTCAATTAATGAGTGTGAATTAGAGCTGAACTGACACACAGGATGCTGAATTGTATAATATTCTGGAAAATTGTGTTCTCTTAAAAGTAAAAGAAATATGAAGAAATTAATTACACACACAGGCCTTCATATAAAACAATATACTGTAAGTTCACTCAGTTCTATTCATTCCTGTTTATGATTGCAAAAAGGTAGAAAAGTTCTGAAACTTTCCGTGATTTTTTGGAAGCTTTTGAAAAATTTCAGGAGGGTTTTGTAAATATTTGTCACATTTTTTTCAATCTTAAGAAAGTACATATTGTTGAAAGTTCTGGATGTCAAAAGTCCATATTTGTTTTTTTTGTTTTTGTGCTTTTGTTATAGAAGTAATGTTGCGAAAGAGATTTGTGACCGGGAAATGCATAAAAAAATCAGGTGTCACCTGGTGGCTATTTTTATTTGTATTTTTTTGTATAATGGCTTAAGAAAAATCTCACAGGTACCTCAACATAACTTATTTCCACATATGGCTTTAATTTTATAACCAATTTTAATTTTAAAGAGATCAACCTTAGGTCTGTATTTCAAAGCATTCAAGACTTACAACAATTTATTTCTGCATTTTCATGTCTATATTCAAAAGAAAAGTGTGTGGTGGGGTGGGGTGACAGTTGAGGGGTTAAACACAACTGATGAAGCTAATCAAGTCCTTCAAAATTATTTGGGAACTACATGGTTTGTGTGCTGGAGCAGGTTTGGAACTAAACTCTGCAGGGCTGTGGACCTAAAGTCAAGTCACCTTTATTTATATAGCGCTTTTAACAATACAGATTGTGTCAAAGCTGCTTTACAGCATTAAATAGGAAAACAGTGTCAATAATGCAAAATGACAATAGTAAACACTCAATTTTCAGTTAAAGGCAGTTCATCATTGAATTCAATTATGTCATCATCCAGCTCAGTTCAGTGTCTGTGCAATCAAGTCGACGATATCGCTGGAAATGAAGTGTCCCCAACTAAACAAGTCAGAGGCGACATCGGCAAGCAACCAAAAATCCATCGGTGACAGAATGGAGAACAAAACCTTGGGAGAAACCAGACTCAGTTGGGGGGCCAGTTCTCCTCTGGCCAGACGAAACCAACAGTTCAATTCCAGGCTGCAGCAAAGTCACATTGTGCAGAGAACTCATCTGGTTCTTGTGGTCTTGTCCCGATGGCTGTCTAGGAGACAAGGTTTTCACTGGGGGTCTGTCTCGGGCTCATCTGGTTGACATGGTCTCTGCTGACATTCAGGGCTGTAGAAGTCCTCTCTAGGTGCTGATGCGCCATCTGGGCTGGATACGGACTGGATCCGGGTGACTGCAGTGACCATCTGATCTGGATACAGACTGGATCTGGTGGCTATGGTGATCTCGGAATAAGAAAGAAACAGAATAATATTAGCATAGATGCCATTCTTCTAATGATGTAGCAAGTACATCGGGTGTTATGGGAAGTGTTCCCGGTTCTGGTTGTCCTAATTAATGCAGCCTAAAAATGCAGCCTTTAACGGATTTGAATATTAGAAATGTGTTAGTGTGTTATGTGTAAGCCAGGTTAAAGTGATGGGTCTTTAATCTAGATTTAAACTGACAGTGTGTCTGCCTCCCGAACAATGTTAGGAAGGTTACTCCAGAGTTTGTGCTCTAAATAGGAAAAGGTCTGCCGCCCACAGTTGATTTTGATATTCTAGGTATTATCAAATTGCCAGAGTTTTGAGAACACAGCGGACATGGAGGACTATAATGCAATAAGAGCTCGTTCAAATACTGAGGTGCTAAACCATTCAGGGCTTTTTTTTCAGCAAGATTTTAAAATCTATACAATGTTTAATTGGGAGCCAGTGCAGTGTTGACAGAACCGCGCTAATATGGTCATACTTCCTGGTTCTAGTAAGAACTCTAGCTGCTGCATTTTGGACCAGCTGGAGTTTGTTTATTAAGAATCAGAATCAGAATGAGCTTTATTGCCAGGTATGTTTACACATATGAGGAATTTGTTTTCGTGACAGAAGCTTCCTCAGTGCAACAGAATGACAGTGACAGAACAAAAACACAGATAAAAAAAATAAAAATTAAATATAGAACAAGTAAATAAGGAATACAATATACAAATTGACAATTGTATGTACAGGTATATTACAATAGATAGTTTTGTATGTACAGGTATATTAGTGGAAAATTGAAATGTAGACTAAGTATGTGTAGCGTCTGGACCAATCAGATCTTGTCCCGATGGCTGTCTAGGAGACAAGGTTTTCACTGGGGGTCTGTCTCGGGCTCATCTGGTTGACATGGTCTCTGCTGACATTCAGGGCTGTAGAAGTCCTCTCTAGGTGCTGATGCGCCATCTGGGCTGGATACGGACTGGATCCGGGTGACTGCAGTGACCATCTGATCTGGATACAGACTGGATCTGGTGGCTATGGTGATCTCGGAATAAGAAAGAAACAGAATAATATTAGCATAGATGCCATTCTTCTAATGATGTAGCAAGTACATCGGGTGTTATGGGAAGTGTTCCCGGTTCTGGTTGTCCTAATTAATGCAGCCTAAAAATGCAGCCTTTAACGGATTTGAATATTAGAAATGTGTTAGTGTGTTATGTGTAAGCCAGGTTAAAGTGATGGGTCTTTAATCTAGATTTAAACTGACAGTGTGTCTGCCTCCCGAACAATGTTAGGAAGGTTACTCCAGAGTTTGTGCTCTAAATAGGAAAAGGTCTGCCGCCCACAGTTGATTTTGATATTCTAGGTATTATCAAATTGCCAGAGTTTTGAGAACACAGCGGACATGGAGGACTATAATGCAATAAGAGCTCGTTCAAATACTGAGGTGCTAAACCATTCAGGGCTTTTTTTTCAGCAAGATTTTAAAATCTATACAATGTTTAATTGGGAGCCAGTGCAGTGTTGATAGAACCGCGCTAATATGGTCATACTTCCTGGTTCTAGTAAGAACTCTAGCTGCTGCATTTTGGACCAGCTGGAGTTTGTTTATTAAGAATCAGAATCAGAATGAGCTTTATTGCCAGGTATGTTTACACATATGAGGAATTTGTTTTCGTGACAGAAGCTTCCTCAGTGCAACAGAATGACAGTGACAGAACAAAAACACAGATAAAAAAAATAAAAATTAAATATAGAACAAGTAAATAAGGAATACAATATACAAATTGACAATTGTATGTACAGGTATATTACAATAGATAGTTTTGTATGTACAGGTATATTAGTGGAAAATTGAAATGTAGACTAAGTATGTGTAGCGTCTGGACCAATCAGACACACAATATATATTTTGTTAGTTATATTTAACAAATACTCTGTAACACCCCTCAGTTAACAAGACATATGAGTTCCATGGCAACCAATGCTGATATCACTGGTTTTATTGCCCAAAGGAATGAGGGTAGAGAAACTCACTTATTTTCCTCATAAGAAAGACACATAATGCCCAGAGAAATGGACTGTTCTCTAATTAATTCATAGGAAAACCTTTCTTTGAATGAACACGCATATGCTTCAGCTCATTGTGTATACCATTACTGTTTTTGTATATTGTCTGTTGTAGTGTATGCTGTTTTAGGCATGTTATGATAGACCACTAGTTAATATAACCTCACCTATATCATGTTTGGTCTCTATGATTTCATCTTCAGATTATCTAATTTAGAGTGCATATTACATGCTGATACCTATGCAACATATTAGTGTTCTAAGAATCTTTACTAGTTTGTGCATCAACACCCAAGCGAATTACATTTGCAAATTACCATGCCCTCACACAAAGGGTCGTAAAACCCTCCAGTAATTGCAACCTCCCGCTTGGGATTTCAGCCTTTCTCATTGGACAAGCCCATCTTGAGAGGCGTGAATCTTCTCAGACCTTAAAGGCCTCACATCAGTGACCCGCCTAAGTCTGCGGTTTTGTTACGATTCTGAGAAGATGAGGATGTGAGCTAAAATGCTCCTAAGAACACCCTAAGTCTGCGCCAGGCCTCGGGCCTTGACTTTCCATTCACCAAGATCATCTGATTCAAACTGGTTCTTTTTCATCAACCAACTTCAGCAAGATCAACTTGAGCCTTCAGATTGCATCAGGACTCTCTTTCAGACAGACAAGACGTGCAAGTATCAAACTTAGTCTTATTAATTGATACATTAAGTATCATTTGTGCATTTTTACAAAACTGATGTTTCCTTCAGGCTGTAGATCTGCTGAATATCAGATGGTAGCATAGCTTCATATTTTTATTTCTGTTCTTTTTACTGCCTAAGCTTTAACCCCTTTTCCTATACCAACTGTATGCATGTGTGGGTGTGTGTATGTTAGACTAGTTTAAGTGTTTATGTAGTTAAATAAAGTCTTACTTGTATCACACTTGAGGTTGTTCATTGTTTGCTTTGTTTGCTCATAACTGGAGTCCCTAATCATGCAGATGTATGCTACATGCTCTGTGTAGCATTGTACAGTAAGAAAGTTATTTCCCTTAACCAGGAAATTAACGTTCTTAGAATTGACAGACAGTTGACCCTGAGAGGTCAAGTAAATACTTACAGCGGATCTAAATATTTATAATTAATTATAACTAGTTATGATTAATTATTCATATTTCCCCTTTGAACTGATTTGCTACATATGTGTGTTAGATAAATAAGTGTTAGTGTATAAATAGTGTTGTGTGATCCACAGTTATTGTCAGGTGTTCATGAGATGGATTGCCTGAGGAAAGAAACTGTTCCTGTGTCTGGTCGTTCTGGTGCTCAGTGCTCTGTAGCATCGACCAGATGGCAACAGTTCAAAGAGGGAATGTGCTGGATGTGAGGGGTCCAGAGTGATTTTGCTCACTCTGGATGAGTACAGTTCTTGGAGAGAAGGGAGAGTTGTACCAGTGATTCGCTCAGCAGTCCAGACTATCCTCTGTAGTCTTCTGAGGTCAGATTTGGTAGCTGAGCTGAGCCAGACAGTTATTGAAGTGCAGAGGACGGATTCAATGATGGCAGAGTAGAATTGATTCAGCAGCTCCTGTGGCAGGTTGAACTTCCTCAGCTGGCGAAGGAAGTACAACCTTTGCTGGGCCTTTTTAACAATGAAGTCAATGTGAGTGTCCCACTTTAGGTCCTGAGAGATAGTGGTGCCCAGGAACTTGAATGACTCCACTGTCGTTACAGTGCTGTCCATGATGGTGAGTGGGGGGAGTGCAGAGGGGTTTCTCCTGAAGTCCACGATCATCTCCACAGTTTTGAGCGTGTTAAGCTCCAGGTTGTTAAGACTGCACCAGACAGCTAGCTCTTTAACCACCTGTCTGTAAGCAGACTCGTCTCCATCCTGAATGAGGCCGATAAGTGTGGTGTTGTCTGCAAACTTCAGGAGCTTGACAGAGGGGTCTTTAGATGTGCAGTCGTTGGTGTAGAAGGAGAAGAGCAGTGGGGAGAGGACAACCCTGAGGAGCTCCAGTGCTGATGTTTCGGGTGCTGGATGTGTATTTTCCCAGCCTCACTAGCTGCTGTCTGTCTGTCTGTCAGGAAGCTGGTGATCCACTGACAGACAGAGATGGGCACGGAGAGCTGAGTTAGTTTGGGCAGGAGGAAGTTTGGGATGATAGTGTTAAAAGCCGAGCTGAAGTCCACAAACAGGATCCTCACATAAGTCCCTGGTCTGTCTAGATGTTGCAGAACATAATGCCGTCCCATGTTGACTGCATCGTCCACAGACCTGTTTGCTCTGTAGTTCAGTAATGTCCTTCAGGTGGGCCAGCACCAGTTTTTCAAAAGACTTCATGACCACAGACGTTAGAGCCACAGGCCTGTATTCATTTAGTCCTGTAATTTTGGATTTCTTTGGGATGGGGATGATGGTGGAGCGTTTGAAGCATGAAGGGACTTTGCACAGCTCCAGTGATCTGTTGAAGATCTGTGTGAAGATGGAGGCCAGCTGGTCAGCACAGGATTTCAGACAGGCTTGTGTAACACAATCTGGGCCTGGTGCTTTTTTCCTTTTCTGCTTCCGGAAGACCTGAATGAATGAATGATGCATTTATATAGCACTTTATTCTGTATTGTTGTACACCCTAAGTGCTTTTACAATCATGTGGGGGGGGTCTCTCCTCAACCACCACCAGTGTGCAGCATCCACTTGGATGATGCGACGGCAGCCACAGGACAACAACGCCAGTGCGCTCACCACACACCAGCTACAGGTGGAGAGGAGAGAGAGTCATAGAGCCAATCAAGTGGTTGGGGATTATTAGGAGGCCATGATTGACAAAGGCCAGGGGGGCAATTTAGCCAGGACACCGGGGTTACACCCCTACTCTTTACGAGAAGTGCCATGGGATTTTTTAATGACCACAGTCAGGACCTCGGTTTAACGTATCATCCGAAGGACGGTGCTTGTTGATAGCATAGTGTCCCCATCACTATACTGGGGTGTTAGGACCCAAAAAGACCACAGGGTGAGCACCCCCTGCTGGCCTCACTAACACCTCTTCCAACAGCAACCTAGTTTTCCCAGGAGGTCTCCCATCCAGCTACTGACCACGCTCAACCCTGCTTAGCTTCAGTGGGCAACCAGTCTTGGGCTGTAGGGTGATATGGCTGCTGGCCTGGTGCACATCGTCTTCACTGATTTGAAGTGCAGGTGTGGGGGAGAGGGGGGTTGCAGGAGGTGTTAATGGTTGTGTGGAGAGGTGGTCAGGGCGGTTGTGGGGTGTATTTTCAAACCTGCAATAGAACTCGTTCAGATCGTCTGCCAGTTGTTGATTCTCCACAGTGCTGGGGGATGGTGTCTTGTAGTTGGTGATCTCTTTCAGACCTTTCCACACTGATGCTGAGTCGCTGAAAGTGAACTGAGTCCTTAGTTTTTCAGAATAATTACTCTTTGCCACTCTGATCTCCTTTTCCAGTGTGTATTTGGCCTGTTTATACAATACTTTGTCCCCCTTCCTGCGAGCATCTTCTTTGGCCTGACTGAGCTGTCTGAGTTTTGCAGTGAACCATGGTCTGTCGTTGTTGTAAGTTAAATGAGTCCTGGGGTGTTGTTGTTCTGTGTATGTGATCTGATCAGCGAGTTTCTGTAAAGCTGAGCTCACATGCGCTTGCGGAGGAATGTAAACACTCACGAGAATGAATGAGCAAAACTCTTGTGACGAGTAGAAAGGCTTACAGTTAATGAAAACCGCTTCTAGATCGGGACAGCACATCTTCTTTAACACTGTTACATCTGTACACCACCTTTCGTTGATGTAAAAGCATGTCCCGCCGCCTCGCAATTTCCTCGTTGATTCTGCGTCGCGATCTGCTCTAAACGGCTGAAAGCCCGGCAGACTCAACGCGCTGTCCGGAATGGCGTCATTCAGCCAGGTTTCTGTGAAACACAGAGCAGCAGAGTGTGAGAAATCCTTGTTTATCCAGGAGAGCAGAAGGAGTTTGTCCGTTTTGTTGGGTAGAGAGTAGTGTTGCTTTCGTCAACGAAAATTATGACTAAATGTCGTCGTCAACGAACCTTTATCACGTGACGAAAACGAGACGAGACGCAACGAAAATGCTGGTCATGTGACGATGACTATAATTAAATGTATAATGCAATATTGTTGACGAATAAAAACGAGACTAAATGTGGTTTACAAAATAAAAACTATGCTAAAATGTCTCTTCATTTTCGTTGACCAAAACGAGACGAAACTAAATGTTATAACCCTATTTCGTCTCGTTTAGTCACGTTATTATTATTATTTTGCACTATTTCTGTTTCCTGTGTCTCACTTCAGGGGCTGCATCAGGTCACACTGCGCAGACGCAGGCGACGTCACTTCCTCAAGCCCCACTCGCGGCATTATTTAGATCAGTGTTTCCCAACCGGGGTGCTGTGTAAAAAATCCTTTTTTAATATTTTTAAATGGCTAAAATGTTAAAAAAAGCAGCTATTATATAATATCCATTTCTGATGTCGCCAATAATTAGAGATGCACTGAAATTCCGGCTGCCGAAAATTAGTTAACCGCTCAGGATTCACTGTCACTTGTGTGACGCTCTGCGTATTATCCCGCTCTATGCGTGTGCGCTCCGCTCAGTCGCTCACGGCCCATGTGAGTGCTCCACTCATATACCGTTCATGCTCATCGGAACAGCAAAGTCCATTCAAAAATCGAGCTGACAGGAAACATCTATGTAGTACAGTATGTTTCTGTTTGCAATAGCCCTACTGTGCTGTAACAAGGTGTGGTAAATGGGCAACTCTGGTAACGCTGCCCTCTCATTCATTGATCTGCTAACCGTTATGTTCATGTGTCCTCTGATGATAATAATAGCTTTCTAGGAGTAAACATTATTTGGATAATTGGTAAAAAAAAAAA
>NW_015506596.1:56494-59990 GCF_001515645.1 Sinocyclocheilus grahami
AGAAAATTTTGGTTTCGTCTATACTACTAGGTACTTATAATATATTGACTGGGTTAAATAGAATTGCATTTCTAAAAAGAGACTAAAATACAATTTTCATTTGAGTAAAACTAGACTAAATGTCATCAGTTTTCGTCGACTAAAACTAGACTAAATTGTCATCAGTTTTCATTGACTAAAACTAGACGAAAATAGTCATGGATAATTCTGACTAAAATAAGCCTAAAATGCTCAGACTTTTAGTTGACTAAAACTTGACTAGACTAAAAAGAGTATGAACGTGACTAAAACTAATAAAAACTAAAATGACAGCTTCACACAAAGACTAGACTAAAACTAAATTTAAAACAGGCCGCCAAAAACAACACTAGTAGAGAGCAGAGGTTTGCCAGATGGATGCTAGGCAATGGCGTTCTGAATCTGCGCTGCCTGAGCTTCACGAGTGCACCGGCTCTCTTCCCCCGTCTGCGCGTCCTGAAGCGCTTGATCAGCGCCACTGCTCTGCCAACTACAATGTCCAGCAAAACATCAGAATAGTCGAAAACCAGTGAAATATCGGGTGATGTGTATTGCTGAATGTCCAGCAATTCGTCTCTGGTGAAACTGATTGCAGGGATATAACTAAAGACAGGACAAACTCACAAAAACATAAAAACAACTGCCGCGCACGCCACGGAGGCAGCCATCAGCGTCGGTGCCATTGTGCAAACACTAAACTGCTTTAATTGCACTGGCATGCATTGGTTACCGTGACAACAACTTGTCACAGGAAGCGCTAACTTCACATAGCACAACACGCCATGTTGTAAACAAACCACCTGAAGCAGCTAAGCTAACACAATTTAGCATAGTTTCATCTTTGACCTTTTTTTTTGTGTGTGCAGAACAACCACCCAATAAAGCATTACAATAATCTAACCTTGAGGTCATGCAGTGGTGTATAAAGTACCTGAAAGCCATACTCAAGTAAAAGTACAGACAACTTACCAGAAAATGACTTTGGTAGAAATAGAAGTCACCGTTTAGAATATTACTTGAGTAAAAGTCTTAAAGTATGTGATATTTATTGTACTTAAGTACGAAAAGTATTTTTTTAATCTTAAACATACTTAAGTATTGAAAGTAAAAGTACAAGTAAATGCAAAATGGAAAAGAAGCAAATAAATATATAATAAAAAATTTTCATACATGGCTTGAGTAGCAAGATTGTGTTCAGTTTTTGGGTAAGAATAAGAAGCACTTCATCCGGTACTTAGTGTCTTTCATTCCAAGGTAAGAAAACATTTCTGGAATCTGCATCTGAAGTGGCATTTAGATGTATTTACACAGTTTATGTATCTCAAAGGGGACATGGATGCATTTAACCTGCAGTTACAGATGGATAAATAATGTTTTGTTTTTAACATAAAACGTTGAATACTGATATTTGAAATAATTTAAAACATGAACAAAATAGTCGAAATGTGAAATGAAAACCGCCAGTAGGTGGCAGCAAGTGACTGTTAATGAGTGAGTCATTGAGATTCAACCGATTCATTCAGGAACAAAGCATTTGACAGTAGCCTTGTCCAAATACCCACAGTATTTCCTGTCTTTGTACTTGATCACTTATATGGCGAATTTCCTGTATTTGGCCCAAGTGTTCAAGTGAGCATGAAGACCACAAGTGTGTGTCAAACTTTCATTACCTGATGGGACACACTTGTAGTGTTGTAAAATGCAAGTGTTTACATAGCTTTATTTAAATTTTAAATACTTTGCATTTTAAAATCAACTTCTAAATGTCTGTTCAGTAGTCCCTATAACATGACAATTTTAATTTGTGGTGCTTCTAATTAAGTGATAAAAAGCAGTTGCAAATGTTGTACAAAATAAATATCACCACTACTCATCTTTGCACCAATAAAACGTAAAAACAGTGTTTTTCTACCAAATTATATGTAATAGCTAATTATTATATTAATATTTAACTTGCATTGGAAAGGTTTCCGTGACCTCTCGCGAGATCTCGGCAAAAAGTCTCACGATTTATTTCCAAAACATGATGCATGATGGGATACACTAAGCCTCGAATAGCGCTCCGGAGCGGTATTCGAGATAGTGTGGATTTAGTGTGCTTTAAGGGCACTGCGCTCTGGCGTTTTTAAGACATGTGTTGTACTGTAAGGACTTTAACTCATTAATTCCTATAAGGGAATTAATTATTATTAATTCATTCAGGGTTTGAAAGGACTCGAATCTGAAAATTCGAGGTCCACCTGATTAAAGCTGAATTCCAATTTGATATTTTACACTTTAAATCACCGGTCGTCCAGCGAGCCGTTGACCTCGGTATATTTTAACAACTTGAATATTTGTATTTCCCTGGCCACGGGTTCTTTGATAAGTAAGCTACGAGCTAGGTAACGTGATCTTGGCAAGGTTTGACTTTAAAGTTATATGACACCAGACAATGATTCTTTATAAATGAAAACGAATTTATTGATTATTCACATACACATACATACACACACATACATACAGTTCAGAAGAAGGAAATGAGTTAACGGAGTTTCATGAAGTTTTCAAAGTTCTAACTCGTTTCCACCAGTGGTTTTAAATTCAACCCTGGGACAATCACAAAGCAGAGATTTTCTTATCTTTACTGCTTAACTCAATTCACCAGTTCAGCACCTATTTCAGCAGATGTAAGATTTGTTTGTACTTGCGTTTGCTGAAAGCTGAGAAGTGGAGAGGTTTTCTCGTTGCTGACGCAGGCTTCCTGGATGGCTGCTGGAGGGAAATTCCATTGCCGATTGGTTGTCAGGATGACGTCCTTTTGGGAGAGCCCTCGTTGGATTGGTTGCTTTCTTGATGACACAGAGCAGTTCTGCTAAAAGTCTGAGTTTGCTAGACTTTAAGTTCTTTGATGATCGCGAAGTTTCAACTGAAGTGTTTGAGTGTTAGATGATCGGTCGCTTTGATGGTAAGCGTGTGAGCAGTTGGAGTGCTCGTAACACGGCGAGAAGCGAAGAGCAAGCCAGAGCTATTGAATCTGTGTTGCAGTGGGGTTTTGATCCGCAGCGTAAGTCCGTCCCACGGGTCGCTGTTCCAATCAGATAGTGGCTGCGGGGCTTAGCCACCAGAGCTTGTGAGCGAAGCGGAGCGGTGTGACGCTCCGCTACGTTTTCCGCTCTATGGACGTGCACTCCGCTCAGTCGCTCTAACCGCCCGAGCAAGCGCTCCGTTAATATTCCCTCCGTTAATATTCCACTCACGCTCACCGTAAACCAATTCCCGCTCAGATCCCGCTCCGACATAACATTTCTCTAGTAGGCCTAATTGTTTACTGTTTGTAACGAAATTCTTGGATTATTGTCTAAAATTAAGCATGCTGATAAATAGCAATTATCATATTTCAGAGCGAAATTCTAACATTCTTCTTAATTTTATTAATTAAGCAATTAGCAATTAAATAGCAATTATCATATTTCAGAGCGAAATTCTAACATTCTTC
>NW_015506596.1:60816-71806 GCF_001515645.1 Sinocyclocheilus grahami
ACTTCTTATAAACATATCATCACCGGAAAATGATGCCGAATATCAGTTCTTCACTCACACCAATGTTCTGTGAATAAAACAAGCTTTCATTCAAGCTCAAACAACAGGTATTTTGCATACACAGTAATCGTAATAACTAAAAGGAAAAGTTATAAGGCAACATTGGTTAAACTTGCACCGATTACAGGAAACACATCACACATCATCAGACATAAACATATTATTTGGGAATATACAGTATATTGCCCCGATACTTTAAATGATTTTCAATGATTGTCTTATGAATTGTCTGTGTAAGTCTGCGTTTCCTCTGTTAATAGAGAAAGGAAGGGAGGGAAGCAGATGGTCAAAAAGTCATGTGGTGGTCACGTATAGATTGAATCATGTTATCACTGTTCCTTAGGTCTGTTGTTTTGCAAGCCTGAGGGTGTGATTAAATTACTGTCCTTTTCCTGTTGGATATAATAGTTAATTCATTGATGGTCACAAGACATCGTGGTTTCTATATGTTGTGAATGAACTTTCCAGTCCTGAGACAAAGAAAGCTTTGTTGTCTCCTGATTGAATTAGTTTAGATCTCATGACGAGTTGATTCAGTGGCATATCAGTGTCCGTTCATGATAGAAATCCCTACACCTGGGACAGTCTTGCACACTTACTTCCTGTCATGCGCACACGCTCTCTAGTGGCCAAGACCGCAAGTGTGGGTATTTGGACAAGGAGTGTGTTAATGAGTGAATCACTGAATAATTTTTATCAACCGATTTGTTCAAAAAGCTGATTCATTCAATAAGTAAACACCGTCCATTGCTCAGAGATGCAAAACAGTCCTGTGATCCTGGGAACTTTTTTCGTTGGCAAAATTGAGCAAAAACAAGCAATATTATGTCTAAAATGTAAGTCACTTATTGCTTTACTGAACTTGTATAAAATAATTATTAAATGTGTTCATGCTGATATTTGCAGAAAAAACGGTAGGATACTCTTTGTGTGATATAGATTAAGTTAACTATATAAAATTATATAAACATAAAAAAGCATACAGAAGCATTTTTGTCGTCTACAATTTAGAATGCCTTGAATTTTGAGTTTTAATAGACTAATAAATCTCGTGTGTGCACTCTCTGTGATATACTTGATAATGTCAGATCACACATCATTACAACACTTACCATATTATCGCAGACGATGCTGTATCACACGCCCCAGACTTGACTTGAGTGGAAAATGAATCATCCGCGGTTGTGCGCGCAGCCGCGCACTTTTTTGCACATGAGCAAATGTGTTTTTAGGAGTCTAACTTGCAAATGGCAGACCACTGATTCGTCAAACCTGCTTTCCTGCAGTCCGTGTTCTTCTGACTTCTGACTATTTTGTAGTAAGTAACGAATATGCTTTGGGGAAATAAAAAGTATACAAGTAAAAGTAAAAGTATACATTTAAATTAGGAAATGTAGTGGAGTAAAAATAAAAGTTGGCTGAAATATAAAAACTCAAGTAAAGTACAGATACTCTTGTTACAATATTACTTTGTTACAATACACCACTGAGGTCATGAACGCATGAATTAACGTTTCTGCATTTGACATTGAGAGCATACGTCATAATTTAGATATTTTTGAGATGGAAAAATGCAGATTTACAAATGCTAGAAACGTGGCTTTCAAAGGAAAGATTGCTATCAAATAGCACACCTAGGTTCCTAACTGATGACGAAGAATTGACAGAGGAGCCATCAAGTGTTTGACAGTGTTCTAGGTTATTACATGCTGAGGTTTTAGGTCCGATAATTAACACCTCTGTTTTTTCAGAATTTAGCAGTAAGAAATTACTCGTCATCCAGTTTTTTAAAACTATGCATTCCATTAGTTTTTCAAATTGGTATGTTTTGCCGGGCCGTGAAGAAATATAGAGCTGAGTATCATCAGCATAACAGTGAAAGCTAACACCATGTTTCCTGATGATATCTCCCAAGGGTAACATGTAAAGCGTGAAAAGTAACGGCCCTAGTACTGAGCCTTGAGGTACTCCATACTGCACTGATCGATATGATACCTCTTCATTCCCTGCTACGAGTTGATGGCGGTCAGATAAGTACGATTTGAACCACTTCCACTAATGCCAACAAAGTTTTCTAGTCTATACAAAAGAATGCTGTGGTCAAAAGTGTCGAACGCAGCACTAAGATCCAGTAGCACTAATAGAGAGATACAACCATGATCAGATGATAAGAGCAGGTCATTTGTAACTCTAATGAGAGCAGTCTCAGTACTATGATACGGTCTAAATCCTGATTGGAAATCCTCACAGATACCATTTTTCTCTAAGAAGGAATTTAATTGTGAGGATACTACCTTTTCTAGTATCTTGGACAGAAAAGGGAGACTCGAGATCTGTCTGTAATTAACTAGTTCTTTGGGGTCAAGTTGTGGTTTTTTGATGAGAGGCTTAATAACAGCCAGTTTGAAGGTTTTGGAGACATATCCTAATGACAATGGCAAATTAAAAATGGTCAGAAGAGGATCTATGACTTCTGGAAGCACCTCTTTTAGGAGCTTAGATGGAATAGGGTCTAACATACATGCTGTTGGTTTAGATGATTTAACAAGTTTATACAATTCTTCCTCTCCTATAGTAGAGAATGAGTTGATACGGTCTAAATCCTGATTGGAAATCCTCACAGATACCATTTTTCTCTAAGAAGGAATTTAATTGTGAGGATACTACCTTTTCTAGTATCTTGGACAGAAAAGGGAGACTCGAGATCTGTCTGTAATTAACTAGTTCTTTGGGGTCAAGTTGTGGTTTTTTGATGAGAGGCTTAATAACAGCCAGTTTGAAGGTTTTGGAGACATATCCTAATGACAATGGCAAATTAAAAATGGTCAGAAGAGGATCTATGACTTCTGGAAGCACCTCTTTTAGGAGCTTAGATGGAATAGGGTCTAACATACATGTTGTTGGTTTAGATGATTTAACAAGTTTATACAATTCTTCCTCTCCTATAGTAGAGAATGAGTGGAATTGTTCCTCAGGGGATCTATAGCGCACTATCTGATGTGATACTGTAGCTGAAGTATCACACCACGCATGGTTACAATTTTATCTCTAATAGTATCGATCTTGGAAGTAAAGTAGTTCATAAAGTCATTACTGCTGTACTGCTGGGAAAAGTCAACACCTGTTGATGCTTCATTTTTCGTTAATTTAGCCACTGTATTGAATAAATATCTGGGGTTATGTTTGTTTTCTTCTAAAAGAGACGAAAAGCAGTTTTTAATACTTTTCTGTAGGATAGGTTACTTTCCCGCCAAGCAATTACGAAATATCTCTAGTTTTGTTTTCCTCCAGCTGTGCTCCATTTCCCAGGCTGCTCTCTTTAGGGTGCGAGTGTGCTCATTATACCACGTTGTCAGACTGTTTTCCTTAATCTTCCTTAAGTGTAAAGGAGCAACCATATCTAAAATGCTAGAAAAGAGAGAGTCCATAGATTCTGTTACATCATCAAGTTGTTCTGAGGTATTGGATATGCTAAGGAATTGAGATAAATCAGGAAGATTACTTACAAAGCAGTCTTTTGTGGTAGAAGTGAAGGTTCTACCATACTTGTAACAAGGAGTAGAATTGACAGTTTTAGCAATATGAAGTTTGCACAAGACTAGATAATGATCTGAGATATCATCGCTTGGCTGCATGATTTCAACACCATCAACATCAATTCCATTACATCTACAGTATGATTTCGACAATGAGTAGGTTATGACACGTGTTGTCTAACCCCAATAGAGTTCAGAATGCCTATGAATGCTGATCCCAATGCATATTTTTCATTATCAACACGGATATTAAAATCACCAACAACTTTATCTGCAGCCAACACTAACTCTGATAGAAAATCAGAAAATTCTTTAATAAAGTCTGTATGGTGCCCTGGTGGCCTGTATACAGTAGCCAGTACAAACATCACAGGGGATTTATCATTAACACTTGTTCCCTTTCAGTCGGTTATCTCGATGTCACGTCGGATGATTGACGAATTGGGATCTCGCTTAGAGAGACCAATCTACTTCGAGTGTAAACTAAACAAGCCAAAGCACATTGGCATGCGATTATTGCATCTAGCTGCCGCTGATCACAGCGTGAGTATAAGTAGGCAGCAGATGCAGCGCATATTCAGCTTTTCGCTTCGGAGACGAGCGGTTCTATCGTTCTGCTCCTGACCTTCTGCTGAGAGTAAAAACTACAGCAAGCATGCTCTTCGTGGGCTCTCGTGCTGGTGGTACGGCGCTTCAGCGGCAGTGGTTTCCCATGTCGAGTGGGTTGCACACAGGCTACACTACCCCCTGTGTGTGTTGCAGACGGCCATCTCCCCTGTGCGCTTAAGCACACTAAAAGAGCCATTTCCATTCTAAAAGAGCTTCACGGGTGGAACGTCTTTTTAAATCCGTGTGTTTCTGGGTGCGGTCGTTACCTGGCGCCAGATGATGGTCACGATCGATGCCTCTCGTGTCTGGGCATGAAGCACACTGAGGTGGCTTTCGTGGATGACTCATGCTCCCATTGCGGGGGTATGACCATCTCGGAGTTGCGGACCAGACTCCGTTACCTGCAAAGGGGCAGAGTGCTCGTGCCACTGCCTAGATCTGGGGTTCCCTCTGGTGGCAGCCGGGGGCGCCCTTTTTCTGTCAGTGGGCAGACTGGTCTTACGGTCATGGTAAGGAATTCCCCTCCAGGGATGCCCCATCCTGCCAGCACTCCGAAACCAGTGGAGCTCTCGAAAGAGCAGGCTGGACCCTCCCGGGGGGTACCACCTGTTTCTTCCGAGGTGCCCACCGATGATCGGATGTCGATTGCATCATCGGAGGGTGAGCCAGACTTTTCTGGGGATGAAGATCCGTCAGTGTTGCCGCCCTCTGGGCGGCCAGCGGTGCCGGATACGGACCCGGAAATGATGGCTATGCTTTCCCGGGCCGCAGAGAGTGTCGGGCTCGAGTGGACTCTTCCACTGCATCCCTAACCCTCAAGGTTGGACGATTGGTTTCTCGGGGTGGCTCGCGCTGGTTCTCAGGGCCCCACCCCAGTGCTTTTCTTCCCGGAGGTGCATGATGAGATCACTGGGTCATGGACGGCACCTTTCACTGCCAGAAACCGCCCCAGTGGCTCATCCTCCCTCACCACCCTTGATGGGGGTCCAGCGCGGGGGTACACGGGAGTTCCCCAGGCGGAGCGGTCGGTTGCGATGCAATTGTGTCCAATTGTGTCTACCACTTGGCAGGGCAAACTGTTGCTCCCCTCCCGGGCCTGTAGGCACTCGTCAGCTCTGATCGGCAGTGCTTATACGGCCTGTGGAGAAGCTGCGTCCGCCTTACACGCTTCGGCATTGTTGCAAGTGCACCAGGCTAAGGCACTGAGGGACTTGCACGAGGGTGGTTACGACCCGGAAGTTCTCAAAGAACTCCGCACCGCGACGGACCTCGTGCTACGAGCGATGAAGATTAGGCGCGGTCTCTGGTGCCTTTTTTCCCGGTGGTGCATGATGATATCGCTGGGTCATGGACGGCACCTTTCATTGCCAGAAACCGGCCCAGTGGCTCATCCTCCCTCATCACCCTTGATGGGGGTCCAGCGCGGGGGTACACGGGAGTTCCCCAGGCGGAGCAGTCGGTTGCGATGCAACTGTGTCCAATTGTGTCTACCACTTGGCGGGGCAAACCGTTGCTCCCCTCCCGGGCCTGTAGGCACTCGTCGGCTCTGATCGGCAGTGCTTATACGGCCTGTGGAGAGCTCGTCGCTGAGGGCGGCCCCCGGCCGCCGCTCCCGCACAGCGTCCGCAGCAGCTTCCAGCAAAGCTGCGCCATGGAGCCGGTTGCAGAGCAGCCGCCCCGCCCGTCCAGGCCTCCACCAGACCTGGTGGTAAGTGAAAGAGCAAGAGGCCCTGAGACGGGCGACCCAGAGATGGACGGAGTTGCTCTTCGGGAGATGGTGAACGCACCACTCCCTCTCACTCGCCAGTGAGCAGCAGTGGGCGGATCGGGAGGACGAACCAACGGACTACCCACGCACCCTCTGCTCGAACGCAGGTCAGTGTTACACACACCCAGACCCCACCTCGGACCGGCTACGAGACGACCTGGCCGGGTCCCTGCGTTCTTCTGCGCTGCCCCACTGAGGGTACGCCTGTAGTTCCGTTGATGCCACTTGCGCGGTGTCTGGGAGCCTGGCAAGAGCTACACAGCCTGTCTTGATGGCTCCTTCGAACTGTCAGGCTCGGCTATGCGATTCAGTTCGCCCGGCGCCCTCCCAAGTTCAGGGGCACCCACTTTACTTCAGTGAAAGCAGCAGATGCCCCTGTCTTGCGTGCAGAGATCGCAGTCCTGCTGGCGAAGGACACGATAGAGCCGGTTCCTCCAGCCGATATGAGGACGGGGTTTTACAGCCCTTACTTCATTGTACCCAAGAGAGGCGGTGGGTTGAGACCTATCTTGGATCTGCGCGTCTTGAACCGGGCCCTTCACAGGCTCCCGTTCAAGATGCTCACGCAGAAAGCGGCCTACCCCAATAGGTAGTTGACACCATCACTTCAGCGAGAGCACCGTCTACGAGACACGCCTAGTGGAACCTGTTCATTGACTGGTGTTCTTCTCGCCGAGAAGACCCCTGAATATGCCCGATCAGAGTCGTGCTGTCCTTTTTTCAGCAAGGGTTGGAGCAAAGGCTGTCTCCCTCCACCCTCAAAGTTTATGTCGCTGCAATCGCGGCTAACCATGACCCCGTAGAAGGGAGGTCGCTGGGGAAGCATGACCTGGTCGTCAGGTTCCTTAAGGGGGCGAGAAGGCTAAATCCTCCACGGCCCCCCTCTATACCCTCTTGGGACCTGACTCTAGTGCTCACAGCACTACAGCAGGGCCCATTTGAGCCTTTGCAGACGGTCGAGCTGAAATTTATTTCGTTGAAGAGCTGGGCGACCCCTAACACGTTCGCTAGATTCTATAGCCTTCGTGTGGAGCTCCGACTGGCAAAGTCAAACATCATGAGTGCCGGCATGAATAACAATCTTACTGAATTTACGTTTAGCATTAGCCAGCACTTTTAAATTTGCCAAGATGTCAGGCGCTCTGGCTCCCGGTAAACATTGGACTATGGTGGCTAAAGAAACTGAGCTTTCCCTACTTTAGAATCTTTCTACTAAAAGCCATATATAAAGTATGTCCCAGTTCAAGCACAATAACACAGCCAGCATAGTCGGCGTTTCATTCCCTCATCTCAAAGAACTGAGGTTATGTAAGTAACCCAAGTTACTTTCAGTTACTTTCAGATTTCAGTTCACATGACCATATATGTGATACTTTACAACCTTGTGGAGAGCAATGCCATTGCTGGTGTCTCTCACAGATTACAGCAATTTATGAGTGAACAGGTAAGTCGTTGAGTTGGTTCTTTTTGGCAGAAAATGACACATCACCTGTAATGTTTTCTGGGCTACTATAAACCACTCAGCAAATCCCTCTATAGTGTCGCCAAAGCAGCCAGATGGGTTCATAGGGGAGACTAGGAGGACAATCATCTTGCAGACTTTCATCTCTTTCAGGTTGAAGACAACAAGGTTCCCCATGGCGAAGCCAATCTACTGCACCATCATAGTAGTAGCAAGCCAAGTTTATGGTGCTGCACAGCTCACCAAAAACTGAGGGTCTGGCCCAGTCCCATCAATGGTTTTTAGAAGCTTGGCCTAATAAACTTCTAAACACGGACATCATGCTTAAAGCTAATTGTTCTCTTTCTTTTTCCTTTGAAACATCCACTTTGTCAGATCAATATATATAAAACATGTCAAATGAAAATTGTATTTATGGAATGAAAGATATAGTTTGAACTGAATAGAATCAACATCAAACTGACTCAAGCTAAATAACAAGCAACATTGCTGGTTGAATTTCTCATATCAAAATTGATGAATTTCATATCCTCACCTCTTTTCACCAAAGCAGTGGACGTGAGAGTAGACCTGCACAGTGCCAGAGATAACGAATATTGCCAGATGTAATATATACTGAATATAATGCTGTAAATAATGCTATATGAGTAATTACTTTATTAGTGAGAACTTGGAATGATAATGCCTAATAATAAATGATTTAGCAAATATTATAAAACTGGATAGCTCATCCTGTCAGTATTTTATAAATATATGTAATCAGTGACAATAATGTTTTGCAACTTAAAATTAATTTGTTTAATTTAAAATATTTCAAATGTATGCTGTCAGTGAGTGTGAAAACATACTAAATCCTGTATTTTAGCATTGCACATTTACATTTAGTCATTTAGACAGACACTTTTACATTTAGCAGACACTTTTATCCAAAGTGACTTACAAATGAGGACAATGGAAGCAATCAAAATAAAAAAAAGAGCAATGATATGCAAGTGCTGTAACAAGTCTCATTTAGCTTAACGCAGTACATGTAGCAACTATCAACTATTGTTTCAAAATTATTGTATTGCTGCCTTAAAATGGGCTGGAAATTAAAAATCACAAATAAAAATCACTTCAGACAATGCTTAGATCGTTAAAATAGGGCCCTTGGATTTTAAAACAGTTTATCAGATTTTAAATATAGTCTGAAAAATCTAGGCCGAAAGAATTCCATTCACAGATCTTTATTGAAGGATCTGAGTATATAATCCAAAATATAAAACATTCAGTCAGGTCACAGGCTTTTGTCGAAACACAGGCAAATCGATCCAAGGACCAAAATGTCAAAAACATGCCTAGATGTTCTCAATTCAATGTAGAAATCACATGACCAATGACAAACAAAGCCTCGGTATGTTTGGAATACGTCAAAGGTTCGGTTTGAGTGACACTTCCTAATAAAGGGGGTTTGAAATTTGTGCCACCTAGTGGGTGTTGTGGCGTTTCAGAGAGGTGTCAGGAATAGTAGAAGCAGCAGCAGTAGAAATAGAGTGTCAGTGTCATAGTTCATGGGTCTGTGTGTCTGTGTGTTGTTGTTGCTGATCTGATTGATTGTCAGCGTTTTCTAGCAACCACAGACCACAGATCATGGCTACTGGTTGTGTTCAAGTCCTTAACCACCCAGCTCCAGCATATAAAGATTGAGTCTTGTGTTTGTTCCTGAGCCCATGCAGGTAGGCAGAACTCGTCTTTCTTGCGAGGAGAAGGAGAGACACAGGATCCAGGGACTGTGTTTGTACTGTGGTACAGTGGGTCACATTGCTGTGCAGTGCCGTAAAAGCCAAAAGCCCGTCAGTAGGAAAAAGGTTACTGATGGATGGGGTCACTTTTGAAAAATCCTCGTGCTGCTACTTTCTTCCCGGTCCAACTTCAATGGGGCTCTTCTCAATTTATGTGTCAAGCTTTAATAGACTCTGGAGCTGAGGACTCATAAGCTGAGAATTCCTGTGGTTCTACTCACCTATCCAATCTCCGTCAGCACGCTCAGTTTCTTCCGCCTATCACTCATACTACCAAGTCTCATTACTTCTGGCAACCACACAGAAGATATTTACTTTCTTTTGACTGATTCACTTTCTTTTGGCTTGCTCCAGTTGTCCTTGGTCACCCCTGGCTCTCACTCCATAACCCATTCACTTCACTCTCTTCATGGAGTGAATACTGTCATGCTTTGTGTTTGTTGTCTTCCTGTTCTTCTGTCTTGTTCTGTGTTAAAGGATGAACATATGGACCTTTCAAACATGCCCAGAGAGTATCTTGACCAGAATACTTATCCTTTGCCGCTGATGTCTTCAGCTTTTGAACGACTGCAGGGTGCTTCTTTTTTCACAAAGTTGGATCTTTGTAATACTTATCATTTGGTTCGCATAAGAGAGGAGGATGAGTGGAAGACTGCTTTTAAATGCATTTTTCACGCCCTTTTTGGGATACATTGTGTCGTCTGAGGGAGTGTGCATGGATGCCAACAAAGTTCAGAATGTGGTAGGTTGGCCAACTTCCTGCAAGGCCCTGCAGAGGTTTCTGGGCTTGGCTAATTTTTACCGGCGTTTCATTCACAATTACAGCCAGCTAGACTATGGAATTACATTTGTGCCAATTAAAATGAATGTAATTTTCAAGAAACTTATGAAAATATAAATTGAAACTGAATAAAACTGCTTTTAAATGCATTTTTCATGCACAGTCAGTGCACAGTCAGTTCCCTTTTTGGGATACATTGTGTCGTCTGAGGGAGTGTGCATGGATGCCAACAAAGTTCAGAATGTGGTAGATTGGCCAACTTCCTGCAAGGCCCTGCAGAGGTTTCTGGGCTTGGCTAATTTTTACCGGCGTTTCATTCACAATTACAGCCAGCTAGACTATGGAATTACATTTGTGCCAATTAAAATGAATGTAATTTTCAAGAAACTTATGAAAATATAAATTGAAACTGAATAAAATGTCTTTGAAACTGAAAAAAAATTAAATGCAGGCAAAATCTTTGACTTCGTTTTTAATACACTGCATGTTTTGCAACTGTTTTCTCTTCTTTCATTAGCTGATCTGTACTTACAAATGCGCTTCCAGAGTTTTCATTTATGCTTCTAAAGTTTTCGTTTATGCTTCTGAAGTTTTTGTTTCGCCATTCTGACACAAATCTCTCGTGGGGGCGGGGCTAGCAGCAGTGTGTTCTCATTGGCTACTGTGTTTTTGATTGAAAGCTTCTTGACCTGGAAGTGAAGGCATCAATGATGCCTTGCCAGTGTGGATGTGAGCATCTGTTAGGGGCTTCCAATTTCATTTTAGTGATATAAAGTTAGGAGTTTTGTTTTTTAATTCAGTCTGTATTTATCTGTTGCTACTACTCTGTCAACATAAGCTTTTAGGAGCGCTAGGAGTCAAACCCGAAAGAAAAAGAAGGTCATATTGAGGTTTAATTATTAAAGTGCTGTATATAATACTGGAAATATTGTATAATGTCCAATGTTCTTGTAGGATATTTGTTTATTGCTCATGATTATTTTGCATTGTAGG
>NW_015506596.1:71881-75411 GCF_001515645.1 Sinocyclocheilus grahami
TGTTCTTGTAGGATATTTGTTTATTGCTCATGATTCTTTTGCATTGTAGGGTCTAATTAGTTTGTGCCGTTACATTTGAAATACTATCATATATGTGTGACATATTCAGACGTCAAGAAAGTCTCTCTCCAACCAGGCAATCAAGCTCATTTTATTACATAATCCACACAAAGAATGTTCTTGCAGCCAATTGTTTTTATCATGCTGATAATTTTGTTTAGTTAACATTATCATCTAATGTTTAAAGTTGGAAATACATTTTTAACAATCATCAACTCTTTCAAGTGTGACTTCTATAAACCAGTTTTAATGAATGTAAATGAACATATGAATTAGTTCAAACAAATGTAAATTTTTTTATTGTCACTATAGCATATACAGAAGTATCAAAGTGAAAGTCTTGGATGCAATTATGTTGTGACAGGAAAGACCAGAATCCACAAAACACTAACCGCATAGTATACATGTAATGCACAGTATTCTCATAATTTACATTACTACACAAAATGCACAAGAACATAATATACAGAATATGTTCACAATTCATAATATGTTTTAAACTGCAATGATCCTTACAACAGTTCCTGTTACAGTATAAGTTACAAAACAGTGAATGAATATGTTATGTAATGGAGTGCAATATCAGTCTTTACAGGAATATTCCACCCCAAAAAATTAAAATTCTCTAATTTACTCCCCTTCATGCCATTCCAGATGTATATGACTTTCTTTCTTGACATAAACACAAAGATTTTAAGAAAATAATCCACATAACACAAGTTAATTATAGCCCATGCACGTATGACAGTTGATCGGAAGTGATTGTTAATAATCAAAAGTTTAAATTATTAGTGTTTTTCTTATCTGTTGTTTCACTTCAAAATATACTGATTCAACCATTAAGGTCAGATGGATTACTGTCACGGTAGCTGTGTGTGCTTTTTAAAGCATCTTTAGGACTCACAGAGATGGATTATTTGCCTAAAAATCTTAATTTGTGTTTACCTGTCCAGTCGAAAGAAAGTAATATGCATTTGGGACAGCATGAGGGTGAGTAAAAGATGAGAGAACTTTTATTTTTGAGTGAACAATCCCCTTAACAATCATATGCTGTTGGTATGCTAATCCAAGATCAGCATAGACCAGGGGTGGCGAACTCCAGTCCTGGAGAGCCGCAGCCCTGCAGAGTACAGCTCCAACCCTAATTAAAACTCACCTGCCTGTAGCTTTCTGGTAACCTTTCAGACCTTGATTAGCTTGTTCAGGTGTGTTTGATTAGGGTTGAAGCGAAACTGTGCAGGGCTGCGGCTCTCCAGGACTGACGTTCGCCACCCCTGGCATAGACTAATACGAATAAAGTGCAACCTCTTGTGTACTTGTGAACTGTGTTTGTTTTAATCTAGAGCGCCAAAGAAATTAAAATATTTGCATAATATCAGGTGTCTGAAGATCAAGATCCCAGTCATTCAAAGGTGAGGTGTCTGAACAAAGTAAGAATCTTGTCTGATGGGGGCAATGGATCTCTGGTACTACCACTACATCCTCTGGGTCAGCATCCATCCAGCAAACATTTCAAACTTAAAATATTTAAAACAAATAAACACACAATATAATTATTTTATATATATAAAGTTATATATTTTTGTATTCAAAACACTAACCGCATAGTATACATGTAATGCACAGTATTCTCATAATTTACATTACTACACAAAATGCACAAGAACATAATATACAGAATATGTTCACAATTCATAATATGTTTTAAACTGCAATGATCCTTACAACAGTTCCTGTTACAGTATAAGTTACAAAACAGTGAATGAATATGTTATGTAATGGAGTGCAATATCAGTCTTTACAGGAATATTCCACCCCAAAAAATTAAAATTCTCTAATTTACTCCCCTTCATGCCATTCCAGATGTATATGACTTTCTTTCTTGACATAAACACAAAGATTTTAAGAAAATAATCCACATTACACAAGTTAATTATAACCCATGCACGTATGACAGTTGATCGGAAGTGATTGTTAATAATCAAAAGTTTAAATTATTAGTGTTTTTCTTATCTGTTGTTTCACTTCAAAATATACTGATTCAACCATTAAGGTCAGATGGATTACTGTCACGGTAGCTGTGTGTGCTTTTTAAAGCATCTTTAGGACTCACAGAGATGGATTATTTGCCTAAAAATCTTAATTTGTGTTTACCTGTCCAGTCGAAAGAAAGTAATATGCATTTGGGACAGCATGAGGGTGAGTAAAAGATGAGAGAACTTTTATTTTTGAGTGAACAATCCCCTTAACAATCATATGCTGTTGGTATGCTAATCCAAGATCAGCATAGACTAATACGAATAAAATGCAACCTCGTGTGTACTTGTGAACTGTGTTTGTTTTATGTGTAATTGTTATATTTTACTGTATTCATATAACTATAATCCACTATATGGCTGTATAATTTTCATGTATATTATATATATATATATATATATATATATATACTGTATATACACACTGTGTCCACCTTCACCTGACTCTGCCGTCCATCATGACCACCACTGCTACAGTCAGACTGAATCTGATCATGGATGAGAAAGGGGCATCGAGGCTATTGTCTGAGTACACAGAGGGGATGAGGAAGACCATGATGATGCTTATGATCCACACAACCCTGAATAAAAGCAGGAGAACATGTGCGGGACAATCTGACTGTCACTCTGTCTGCTCCAAACATTTGTGTGCTGCTCTCCATGAGCACGACTATCAGTAAAACATTTTACAATTAATATTGTCAGCATTTACATGTCATAGCTTCATTACTTCTGTGGTGTTGTGGGCTAAAGCACTGCACTGGTCAGCAGAAGATTACTGGTTCGATCTCCGCAGTTGTCACCACCAGTGTGTCCTTCAGCAAGGCTCTTTACTCCAGGTGGCTGCTGGGGGATTGGGGTCCCTGAAATAAGACCACTGTAAGGTCACTTTGGATAAAAGTGTCTGATAAATGTAAATGTGATTTTTGTAAATTGTCTTGGGCACAAACGCTCAATAAAGCTGCTTATTTCTTAAAGTTTATTTCTTCGAGGTACTACTATAATATAAATGCTTACATATATTTCATACAGTTTCTATTTGGGGGGTTTAAAGGGTTAGTTCATCCAAACAAAAATTCTATCATTATTTACCACCTCACTGTTCAATCCTTGTTTTGTTTTTCTGAACACAAAAGTTGATTTTAGTTAAGTTTGTCCTGCTGGTTTCTGTTCATACAATATCAGTCGATGGGAGACTGACTTTCAGAAGCTTCATGACATTATTTGATGATGCTTTTAAAGCTTCTGAAACTCAGGTTTCATTGACTGATGTTGTATGAACCGAACCCAGCAGGACAAGCTTGACCAAACTCACATCTTCAGTGTCTTTTGGTCTTTCTCTAGATGCTCTCGCTGGTTCTGGGGTCACAGAGGATGAAGAGACCTCAGCAACATCTGGTCCAGATGAGACAGTAAGAGGTGGAGTGATGGAGC
>NW_015506596.1:76323-77008 GCF_001515645.1 Sinocyclocheilus grahami
CAGTTCTGCAGCTTTATTCTGATGAAGCAGCTGACCACTGTGTCCACCTTCACCTGACTCTGCCGTCCATCATGACCACCACTGCTACAGTCAGACTGAATCTGATCATGGATGAGAAAGGGGCATCGAGGCTATTGTCTGAGTACACAGAGGGGATGAGGAAGACCATGATGATGCTCATGATCCACACAACCCTGAATAAAAGCAGGAGAACATGTGCGGGACAATCTGACTGTCACTCTGTCTGCTCCAAACATTTGTGTGCTGCTCTCCATGAGCACGACTATCAGTAAAACATTTTACAATTAATATTGTCAGCATTTACATGTCATAGCTTCATTACTTCTGTGGTGTTGTGGGCTAAAGCACTGCACTGGTCAGCAGAAGATTACTGGTTCGATCTCCGCAGTTGTCACCACCAGTGTGTCCTTCAGCAAGGCTCTTTACTCCAGGTGGCTGCTGGGGGATTGGGGTCCCTGAAATAAGACCACTGTAAGGTCACTTTGGATAAAAGTGTCTGATAAATGTAAATGTGATTTTTGTAAATTGTCTTGGGCACAAACGCTCAATAAAGCTGCTTATTTCTTAAAGTTTATTTCTTCAAGGTACTACTATAATATAAATGCTTACATATATTTCATACAGTTTCTATTTGGGGGGTTTAAAGGGTTAGTTCATCCAAACA
>NW_015506596.1:77434-84623 GCF_001515645.1 Sinocyclocheilus grahami
TACTTACATTCATCTATTGCAAACAGTGCTGACAACAGTGAATTGTACTACATAAAAACACACATATACATCACTCAGATGTCTACTTCATATCTAGGACCTATTAGACATACTTCTATGAAATTCATATCAAAGATTTTCCTACCAGATATTAAATAGACACTTAGTAATCATATTTAAGATGTATATGGTTTAAAATGTATGTAAATCTACTTTGGAGATGTACGTGTGCTTCCTGGAGCCCCCTGTTAGCTATACATAATAAAACATGTTTATACAGCAACATCACAACTATACTATACCATTTAGCATCTTTACACTTTCAACAATTTGCTCTAAAGTAGTTCAACAAATGCGAATTTAAAATAAGGAACCGTGTTTTTGGTTTGTAATACGTACATTTGTAAACACCCTCATCCAAATGTTCCTCCATGTTCTTTATGATGTATCCTCTCGCGTGGCCTCCTGGGATAGAAAAGTATCCATCGACGAGCACTCAAGAAGCTGGGCAGAAGCAGTAGGACTTGCCGGGAACTTCTCGACTACTCTTTTATGAATACTGATGTTTCGGACATACTTATTCGCTCAGCTACTGCTTTTCCCCTACTATATAGAGAAGTAGGCGGCTTCGGACGCACTTTAAGTGTCCGAATCTCGCGAGAATTAGTACGTCACCCAGGTAATTCTCGCCTACTCTTTTATGAATACTAAGGATTCGGACATACTTATTCGCTCAGCTACTGCTTTCCCCCTACTACAGGGTTCCTCAAATCTTACCCTGGAGGGCCAATGCGCTGCAGAGTTTAGCTCCAACCCTGATCAAACTCACCTACCTGTGATTTTCTAATGATCCTGAAGACACTGATTAGTATACTCAGGTGTGTTTGATTAGGGTTAGAGCTAAACTCTGCAGGAAAGTGGATCTCGTGGGCCAGATTTGAGGATCCCTGCCCTACTATATAGAGAAGTAGGCGGTTTCGGACGCACTTTAAGTAGACGTGTGTCCGAATCTCGCGAGAATTAGTACGTCACCCAGGTAATTCTCGCCTACTCTTTTATGAATACTAAGGATTCGGACATACTTATTCGCTTAGCTACTGCTTTTCCCCTACTATATAGAGAAGTAGGCGGTTTCGGACGCAGCCAATGACAAGCTAGGTTTAGAGCATTTCTCTTAGAGCCATACTGCTGAGAACTTTACTAATGGACATATCAAGCTCATAAAGGGGTGGGGCCTGATAATTGATGCTACAGCCAATATGATCATTACAGCCTGTGAACTATCATTAAATGTTAGGCATGCAATATGCATTGCACATGCACTAAATATATTGTGGGGAAGTTTTTTTGATGAAATCTGTAGCTTCAACAAAATTCAATTTATATGTAGGAAACTTGTTAATATAATGTTGCCAAATGATGCCAGAGATTTTTTTTTCATTCTTAATTCAAAATAAAATATTAATTTATTAATATCCATTTCTGATAATCTCAGGTTACTATGTTCATGCAGGTTTGTTTACGCATGTTGAGATATGGTTCCCTCAACATAGCATCTTGTGGCCTGGCATGATATAAGAATGATCTTGTGGCCATGAGCTGTTGTGGCATACTATGAAATTCTCACAAATTAATATATTGTGGCCACGACACATATCATGTTCCCACAAGTCAATGTCATGGCCACAACAAAATTAAGTGAACCGGACATGTCTTCTCCCGATCACCATGCACTGCATGAAAAGAGTCAGATCTGGTAATATCTGCCCATGGTAAACTGCGGTGTAATTTCAGATTTTCTGGATGTATGTGGAAAATACCCGAGGCGAGTTACACATAACAGTACATTTCCAGAAATACCCAGAAACTTGGCATACACTGACATACACTGCTCAAAAAAATTAGAGGAACACTTTGAAAACACATCAGATCTCAATTGGGAAAATGTGATGAAAAAATGATGCAGCATTTCATTGCAGCAACTCAAAATGGTACTCAGTAGATTGTATGGCCCCCACGTGCTTGTATGCATGCCTGACAACATTGGGGTATGCTCCTAATGAGACTACAGATTTTGTCCTGGGGTATTTCCTCCCAGATCTGGACCAGGGCATCACTGAGCTCCTGGACAGTCTGAGGTGCAACTTGGCAGCAGCGGATGGACCGAAACATAATGTCCCAGAGGTGTTCTATTGGATTTAGGTCAGGCAAGCGTGGGGGCCATTCAATGAAGCTCCTGAGGAACTGCCTGCGTACTCTCACCACATGAGGCCAGGCATTGTCTTGCACCAGGAGGAAACCAGGATTTCATCCCGATACCTAATGGCAGTCAGGGTGTCATTGTCTAGTCCAGTGGTTTTCAAACCTCTCCATGAAGTACCCCCAGCACTGCACATTTATAGGTCACCTTATATCTGACACACCCACTTCAGGTCTTGCAGTCTCCACTAATGAGCTGATGAGTTGAATCAGGTGTGATAGATGAGGGAGACATACAAAATGTGCAGGGCTAGGGGTACTCCAGGACAGGTTTGAGAACCACTGGTCTAGCCTGTAGAGGTCTGTGCATCCCTCCATGGATATGCCTCCTCAGACCATCACTGACCCACCACCAAACCGGTCATGCTGAACGATGTTACAGGCAGCAGATCTCCACGTCTATCACATGTGCTCAGGGTGAACCTGCACTCATACCCCTCATCTGTAAAAAGCACAGGGTGCCAGTGGCGGACCTGCCAATTCTGGTGTTTAACGGCAAATGCCACTCAATCTCCTCGGAGCCGGGCAGTGAGCACAGAGCTCACTAGAGGACGTCGGGCTCTCAGGCCACCCTCATGAAGTCTGTTTCACATTCACATTCACACCAGTGGCCTGCTGGAGGTAATTTTGTAGGGCTCTGGAAGTGCTCATCCTGTTCCTCCTTGCACAAAGGAGCAGATACCGGTCCTGCTGATGGGTTAAGGACCTTCTACAGCCCTGCCCAGCTTTCCTAGAGTAACTGCCTGTCTCCTGGAATCTCCTCCATGCTCTTGAGACTGTACTGGGAGACACAACAAACCTTCTGGCAATGGTACGTATTGATGTGCCATCCTAGAGGAGTTGGACTGCCTGTGCAACCTCATTATGGATCCAGGTATCGCCTCATACTACCAGTAGTGACACTGACCCTAGCCAAATGCAAAACTTGTGAAAAACAGCCAGAAAAGATGAGTAGGGAAAAAAATGTCAGTGGCCTCCACCTGTAAAACCATTCCTGTTTTGGGGGTCGTCTCATTGTTGCCCATCTAGTGCACCTGTTGTTAATTTAATAAACACCAAAGCAGCTGAAACTGATTAACAACTCCCGCTGCTACTTAACTGACCAGGGCCCGTATTCACAAAACATTTTATCTTATCACTAAGAGTTCTCCTAAATAGCAGTAAAAGTTTTTAGTTAAGAGTTTTCTCTTCAAACCTATTCACAAAGCTGCAGAGACAAACTTTTACTAAGGAATAGAGAGAAGTCTTGAGCTAAGAGTAAGGGCTGGGTTGACCTCATTGCTATGGATGATGTCAGCATAATTACTAACTAAGCACACAGTGGTTGGCTGATAGTCTCTGTCAGAGATTTATTCATAGAAATATTGTAGAGCACGATGTTGCCATATATAAAGGTTTAAAAATAAAAATGTTGCCACATTCAAATAAAGATTTTAAAATGCCGGCTAAGTGTCACTAATTAAACAAGTTTATGTTCAGTTAATTGTCAGCCTCTTGCATGTATGCTTCTCGTAAACAATTAGTGAATATGCATATAAACAGCCTTTTAATTAACAGAGCAGAATAATCATGGCTGATAGTAATACATGCAAACGTAAAAAAAAAAAAAACTGGATGCAAGAACAGCTGTTACTTCTTTCCCAACTGGTTAATGAAAACAAGGATATAATCAAATGACAATTTAGAGTTGGGATAACCTCCAAAACCAAAGGTGATACTTTTTTAAAAGGTCATTATCATCAAATGTTTCTAAAATGTTTACATTCAGAGGCAGATTGCCGGCAACAGCCATTTTAGGATAGTTTTGTGGTGTGATCTTAGTGACTTAGGAGTCCTCTTCACTACTCCTAACCTTTCACAGATTTAGGAGCTATTTTTAGAGCTAAAATGCTTTGTGAAATACCCTTAGAGGAAAAAATTAGGAGTCCTAAATTTAGGATTGACACGCCCATTATTTTAAAGATTTTCTCCTAAATCGGTGAGTTATGAGCTACTTTTAACCTTAAGATGTTTTGTGAATATGGGCCTACTTGATGCTATACTCTGTTTAACCTATATTATACTATTATACTATATTATACTATTATATTTTATCTTCTTCCATCACTGCCTGGTACGGGAACTACACTGCTCTCAACCAGAAAGCCCTGCAGAGAATAGTTCATACGGCCCAGCACATCGTTGGAGGTGAGCTTCTCTCCCTCCAGGACATCTAAACCCAGCGATGTGTGAGAAAAGCACGGAAGATCATCAGAGACTCCTGCCACCCGAGCCATGAACTTTTCTTGCTGCTACCATCAGGCAGAAGGTACCGCAGCATCAGGACCTGAACCAGCAGAATGCGAGAGAGCTTCTTCTCGCAGGCCATCAGACTGCTGAACTCCAGATAGCAAAACGATACTCACCCACCTACCCCTACCCCTCACCCTGGATTCCATCTACACACCAGCCACACTGACTCTTGACAGCACTGTAGCATGTCTTGCACTGCATAGCATAGAACACATGCAGCTCCATTTTCTCTTCTGCACTAACAAACTACTGCACTAAAACACTAACAGTATACATCACTGTAAGTCATACATATAAGAGACATACATTTATAAGTTTCTTGAGTATACTGTGTACTGTGTGTATATTATAGAAATATGTATATTGTAGAGTTGGGGTACTCGGACTCGGACTTGTCACGGACTCGGATGCATTTTTACTCTGACTCGGAAAATATGTCAGAGTCCAGGGACAGTTGATGGAAATGTCACTGACTCAATGCATTATTACAAAAGTGATATTCAGTATTTGCATGTGTTTTTAAGTCTTGGCGCCAGGCGCAACTCAAGTGTTTTTTGCTAGTTTCAGCCCGACGCAGTAATCATTTTCACATCCTGCGGCATGTTGTTTAAATAGCAAATGCATTTGCGGCCATTTGTGCGCTCATGGGCTGGTCTGAAAACGAGGTGTGTTCAGGCGCATTGTTGGCACGTTGCTATTTTGAGGCAACTAAAATAGACTGCGCCATTGACCTACTAAAACCTGGTCTAAAATAAATGCGCAGTAGTTTGTTTTGTTATTTAAAGAGCGCATTAGTATAGGCGGGTCCACAGCATGCATACACTCTGCTTATTACACACACAGGGCACAGGGCAGCAGCACACAAACATGATATTTTGTATACATATTACAAAATTAAAGGATTACAATGTAAAAGATTATTATTGTGTAGGCTACATAAATATAAAAATGCCTACATGTCATAATGGATAGTCCTTGCATGTATCAGAATTAGGCTACCTATTTTCTCGCACACGAGCAGCTCCGTTTCCTCTCTGGAGATGCGTTCTGTCTTTGCTGCTTGCAAATCCGCCAAGACACAAACGCAACCGCCTCTTAAAGGGAATGGGAGATGAGACTCTGATTGGTTTTTTGCATGTTATGCCCAAAACACACCCATTACTCATTAAGAGAATAGGGTCAACCCTTTTAGACCATGCGCCAGGCACGCCGACTGTTTTTCCTGTCCATAACGAAAAGTTATGTCAAAATGCCCATCTTGGAGACTATTCATGTAAATGCAGTCGGTTTTGTCTTAAGTGAACTTGAACAGTTGGGAGAAATACAGATGTGTCAAAATATTTGATCTATGCGTCAGATCTTTAAGCAACAGCGTAAACCTGCAGCCGCCGACTGCGTCATAAATGTTAATCAAACGAAAGAAAAAGAGAAAATCACTCACTGCTCTTGGCTGAATCACTTATTAACTTTAATAAGAATCATCTATATTTAATGTATACAGTGAAGATTATTTTTACTTCATGAAATGTCTGTAGTAGGCTATTTCTGTAGAAGCCTTTACTGCTAAAAAACTTTTCAAAACTATTTAATTTGTATTTTTGAGTAATATATTTATTTATCATTTAGCTTGTAAGTAATACTTGGAGTGTTTACTTGCCTTCAGTAAGCTTGAGAATGTTTTATTACATTAGTTTATTCTTTTTTACTTTTGTATTAGTGGCAGTTTCTAGCTTCAAAGAAAAAAAAATTTTCGGACATCTTTGCGGCAATAGTTTTTATGGGTCCAAAATCCCCTTGGGTGTGCGGGTGTGCATAATAATTCAACGGCCTCTAATCAATTATTCCTTACATAATGTAATTTATGTAACTATAAATGCATTCAAACATTCAAAAAGTGTGAGTTGGCTGTGACTTACGGAAAGTATATGTAGGGCTTTTATACACAGTGTGTGCCATAACTTCTGTTACATGACTTTAATAATTAGTGTCCCGCTTTGCTTAGCAAACTTAATAAAAAATCAAAATGGCAAGATGCAATAGAGGTTTGCTTTTGTTACATTTAAATGGATATTGCGTTTTTCTAGTTGTAAAGGTTAAAACAATGTTAAAATACTAATATATAAGAGAGTTTCGTGGGACTCAGACTTGAGTCCGACTCGGCCCATTTTGGACTCTGACTTGTCTCGGACTCGATTGGTTAAAGACTTGGACTCAACTTAGGTGGACTCGAACTCAACACTAGTATATTGTGCAAAACGTGTATATTGTTATGTGTATTGTTAATTTTTCATATCTTGTTGCTTGTACTGCGAGTCTTGTACCTAAGAATTTCACCATCAGTATACGTGTGTAGTGTACACAATGTGTGACAATAAAGAGATTTGATTTGATTTGATATATTATATTATGTATGATGTATTGACTGGATTAAAATTAATTTTATTATCAGTAAATGTTAAAAGAATATGTAAAAGCAGCTCCGTTTCCTCTCTGGAGATGCGTTCTGTCTTTGCTGCTTGCAAATCCGCCAAGACACAAACGCAACCGCCTCTTAAAGGGAATGGGAGATGAGACTCTGATTGGTTTTTTGCATGTTATGCCCAAAACACACCCATTACTCATTAAGAAAATAGGGTCA
>NW_015506596.1:84707-106132 GCF_001515645.1 Sinocyclocheilus grahami
TCTTGGAGACTATTCATGTAAATGCAGTCGGTTTTGTCTTAAGTGAACTTGAACAGTTGGGAGAAATACAGATGTGTCAAAATATTTGATCTATGCGTCAGATCTTTAAGCAACAGCGTAAACCTGCAGCCGCCGACTGCGTCATAAATGTTAATCAAACGAAAGAAAAAGAGAAAATCACTCACTGCTCTTGGCTGAATCACTTATTAACTTTAATAAGAATCATCTATATTTAATGTATACAGTGAAGATTATTTTTACTTCATGAAATGTCTGTAGTAGGCTATTTCTGTAGAAGCCTTTACTGCTAAAAAACTTTTCAAAACTATTTAATTTGTATTTTTGAGTAATATATTTATTTATCATTTAGCTTGTAAGTAATACTTGGAGTGTTTACTTGCCTTCAGTAAGCTTGAGAATGTTTTATTACATTAGTTTATTCTTTTTTACTTTTGTATTAGTGGCAGTTTCTAGCTTCAAAGAAAAAAAAATTTTCGGACATCTTTGCGGCAATAGTTTTTATGGGTCCAAAATCCCCTTGGGTGTGCATTATTTTCTAATAATTCAACGGCCTCTAATCAATTATTCCTTACATAATGTAATTTATGTAACTATAAATGCATTCAAAAATAAAACAGGTGTGAGTTGGCTGTGACTTACGGAAAGTATATGTAGGGCTTTTATACACAGTGTGTGCCATAACTTCTGTTACATGACTTTAATAATTAGTGTCCCGCTTTGCTTAGCAAACTTAATAAAAAATCAAAATGGCAAGATGCAATAGAGGTTTGCTTTTGTTACATTTAAATGGATATTGCGTTTTTCTAGTTGTAAAGGTTAAAACAATGTTAAAATACTAATATATAAGAGAGTTTCGTGGGACTCAGACTTGAGTCCGACTCGGCCCATTTTGGACTCTGACTTGTCTCGGACTCGATTGGTTAAAGACTTGGACTCAACTTAGGTGGACTCGAACTCAACACTAGTATATTGTGCAAAACGTGTATATTGTTATGTGTATTGTTAATTTTTCATATCTTGTTGCTTGTACTGCGAGTCTTGTACCTAAGAATTTCACCATCAGTATACGTGTGTAGTGTACACAATGTGTGACAATAAAGAGATTTGATTTGATTTGATATATTATATTATGTATGATGTATTGACTGGATTAAAATTAATTTTATTATCAGTAAATGTTAAAAGAATATGTAAAAACATAAAATAATATAGATATGAGCATAGAAAACATTAAAACCAACACTTTTAATAAAACATAAATTCATCCCCCAAAATATCAAACAGATCATTTATTATACCATGTTGTAAATGCCTATTTTGAGTGGAAGCAAAAACATGTTGTTTTCCCGTGGAATTGGGCTACTTTTATACTGCTGCTGGGGTTGTTTTTCTTTACTCTGTGGGTTGAAGCAAACAACAATGAAACAATTAAAAAGTGTTAGCAAGAAAACTGTAGTTTAAAAAAGAAAGAAAGAAAACTCTATTCCTACGCCTCTTGCTTGTTACAAAAATATAACTGACTCCTTCATCAGGACAGGACAAGTGATAATAAAAGCTCATACATTAATAGTACAAATATTCTTCTTAATTATAACAAATTAAAATTCAATAAAATGATCATATTATATTAACATTCTTATATATACATATTGCTTCACAGCTCCAACAACACTTCTTCAAAATGTTATTTCGAATGGTTACAAATTAGATTCGGTTACAAATTATATGGATATTGCGTTTTTCTAGTTGTAAAGGTTAAAACAATGTTAAAATACTAATATATAAGAGAGTTTCGTGGGACTCAGACTTGAGTCCGACTCGGCCCATTTTGGACTCTGACTTGTCTCGGACTCGATTGGTTAAAGACTTGGACTCAACTTAGGTGGACTCGAACTCAACACTAGTATATTGTGCAAAACGTGTATATTGTTATGTGTATTGTTAATTTTTCATATCTTGTTGCTTGTACTGCGAGTCTTGTACCTAAGAATTTCACCATCAGTATACGTGTGTAGTGTACACAATGTGTGACAATAAAGAGATTTGATTTGATTTGATATATTATATTATGTATGATGTATTGACTGGATTAAAATTAATTTTATTATCAGTAAATGTTAAAAGAATATGTAAAAACATAAAATAATATAGATATGAGCATAGAAAACATTAAAACCAACACTTTTAATAAAACATAAATTCATCCCCCAAAATATCAAACAGATCATTTATTATACCATGTTGTAAATGCCTATTTTGAGTGGAAGCAAAAACATGTTGTTTTCCCGTGGAATTGGGCTACTTTTATACTGCTGCTGGGGTTGTTTTTCTTTACTCTGTGGGTTGAAGCAAACAACAATGAAACAATTAAAAAGTGTTAGCAAGAAAACTGTAGTTTAAAAAAGAAAGAAAGAAAACTCTATTCCTACGCCTCTTGCTTGTTACAAAAATATAACTGACTCCTTCATCAGGACAGGACAAGTGATAATAAAAGCTCATACATTAATAGTACAAATATTCTTCTTAATTATAACAAATTAAAATTCAATAAAATGATCATATTATATTAACATTCTTATATATACATATTGCTTCACAGCTCCAACAACACTTCTTCAAAATGTTATTTCGAATGGTTACAAATTAGATTCGGTTACAAATTATAGATCGAAATACAGTTAATTGTATTCAGTGTAGCGAATCAGCTCAAAGGGGAAATATGAATAATTAATCATAACTAGTTATAATTAATTATAAATATTTAGATCTGCTGTAAGTATTTACTTGACCTATCAGGGTCAACTTTCTGTCAATTCTAAGAACGTTAATTTCCTGGTTAAGGGAATTAACTTTCTTACTGTACAATACTACACAGAGCCTGTAGCATAAATCTGCATGATTAGGGACTCCAGTTATGAGCAAACAATGAACAATGTCAAGTGTGATACAAGTAAGACTTTATTAACTACATAAACATTTAAACTAGTCTAACATACACATATACACGAACACACACACACACGCATACAGTTGGTATAGGAACAGGATTAAAGCTTAGGCAGTAAAGAGAAAAGAAATAAAGCATGAAGCTATGGGACCATTGGATATTCAGCAGATCTACAGCCTGAAGGAAACATCAGATTCTTAGTTCAAACACACCTTTGTAAAAAGGTGCAAATGATACTTAATGTATCAATTAATAAGACTAACTTTGATACTTGCACGTCTTGTCTGTCTGACAGATTCCTGATGCAATCTGAAGGCTCAAGTTGATCTTTGCTGAAGTTGGTTGATGGAAAAGAACCAGTTTGAGTCAGATTATTGTTAGCTTTTACTGTTATGCTTATGATACTCAGCTCTATATTTCTTCACCGGCCCGGCGAAACATACCAATTTGAAAAACTAACAGAAGGCAAACCAAAATGACACTAAACAGCAGACAGAGAACTAGGAACTGATAACACGTTAAATACACAGACACCAATGGGACACACCTGGGAGCAAATGAACGAATTAATCAAAACACAGCTGGAGACGAATACACACAATGAGGACAGGAACAGGAGGGACCAAATAAGGGTAAGGACGGCACTTGTGGAGAAAAACACACACAAAACATGGACCGGAGTCTGACAATATGTTTCTACAATATATTTAGTAGTAGCTTATCAATGGTGACTATGTCAGTAAATGTACATATTGATTTATATCATTTATATATAACAATTAGATGCTACCCCTCAATATCTTAAATAACTATTTTCTGTACTTGATTATTACTGTACTTGTTGTTATTTGAACAGAACCTTGCAGGATATAGTATTCTCTTTAAAAGTAAATATGAAGGTTATTTTTAACCATATTCTCATGTTCAGATCAGTCTAGTAGTGTGGTAAAGTTCCGGTCCCCCCTCAAAAAAAAACTCAGGGAAGATTTCGGGCTCCGAGGCCCATAACCGGGGATTGGAGCCCTACCTGGGCTTAACTGGGGATCAGGAGCCCTCCCTGGGCTTAACTGAGAATTTGGGACCCTCCCTGGGCTTAACTGACAATCTGGAGCCCTCCTTGGCCTCGACGGGGAATCAGAAGCCCTCTGTGGGCTATACTCGGGAATAACAAAACTGATAACAAATACACAGACACCAATGGGACACACCTGAGAGCAAATTAACTAATGAATCAAAACACAGCTGGAGACGAATACATACAATGAGGACAGGAACAGCGCCCAAACTCTGGAATAATCTACCTAACATTGTTTGGGAGGCAGACATACTCTGTCAGTTTAAATCTAGATTAAAGACCCGTCTCTTTAACCTGGCTTACACATAACACAAACACATTTCTAATATTCAAATCCGTTAAAGGATTGTTAGGCTGCATTAATTAGGACAACCGGAACCGGGAACACTTCCCATAACAGCCGATGTACTTGCTACATCGTTAGAAGAATGGCATCTACGCTAATATTAGTCTGTTTCTTTCTTATTCCGAGGTCACCGTAGCCACCAGATCCAGTCTGTATCCAGATCAGATGGTCACTGCAGTCACCCGGATCCAGTGTGTATCCAGCCCAGATGGTGGATCAGGACCTAGAGATGACCTCGACAGCCATGAATGTCAGCGGAGACCAGGACAACTAGATGAGCCCCAGAGACAGATCCCCAGTAAAGACCTTGTCTCCTAGACGGCCACTGGGACAAGACCACAGGAAACAGTTGAGTCCTCTGCTCAATGTGACTTTGCTGCTACCTGGATTTGAACTGCTGGTTTCGTCTGGTCAGAGGAGAACTGGCCCCCCGACTGAGCCTGGTTTCTCCCAAGGTTTTTTCTCCATTCTGTCACCGATGGAGTTTTGGTTCCTTGCCGCTGTCGCCTCTGGCTTGCTTAGTTGGGGACACTTCATTTCCAGCGATATCGTCGACTTGATTGCACAGATACTATTTAAACTGAACTGAGCTGGATGATGACATCAATGAATTCAATAATCAACTGCCTTTAACTGAAAATTTAGTGTTTACCATTGTAATTTTGCATTAATGACAAACTATTTTCCTAATTAATGCTGTACAGTTGCTTTGACACAATCTGTATTGTTAAAAGTGCTATATAAATAAATGTGACTTGACTTGACTTGACTTTTCAATCTCACATAGAGCCACTGAGGAGTTTGAACGATAAACCCCAAATCCAGCATAAAGGGGCTCAGTGAATGTGGAAGTGAATGTGTGTAAATGTGTGAGTGTGTTAGAGACACTGTAGAAGGACAGCGTGCCAGATGACCAGTCTACATACACTCCTACTCTCTTAGAAGAGCATAAAGGGACGCGTATGACAGTTTCCTTATTATCATGACAGGCAATGAATGTGTCAGAGCAGATCAGACTCCAAGAATTTCTGTTGTTCCTATTGTATCCAAACTCAGAGAATTCATTCCATCCTTTTCTGCAGATTCGTTTATATGCAACTGATGTTACAGCATATCCACTCCATTCAGCCTCCCAGTAACAGCGTCCAGACAGATTCTCTCTACAGAGAACCTGAGGCCATCCATCAAATCTTTCTGCGTGATCAGGGTATGACTGACTTTTTCCCACATATGTCACCTTTTTGTTCTCATTAGAAAGAATTAGATGACTGTTTGCTGTGTTTGGATCTAGTGTTAGAGTGCAGGCATCTGAACAGAAGAAGAGAGAACATTTACAACACAGCAAATATCACTAATGGTATCTGTGTGTGTTTGTGCCATACATTTCTGTAGTCCTGCTGTAATCCTGAGCTCCCATCCATGATCCACACTGTAAAACATACACAGTGTCACAATGTCTGGACATCTGGTTCAATTAGTAAACACACACACACACACACACACACACACATATACAGCAGTGGTTCCTGCTCAACATACTTAAGATTGTCCAGTGCATAGTTTGGATTGTTCAATGTATCACAGAGTAGCTTGACTCCTAATTCTCCTGGGTGATTGTAGCTCAGATCCAGCTCTCTCAGGTGTGAGGGGTTTGAACTCAGAGCTGAAGACACATAACAGCAGCCTTCCTCAGTCACCTTACAGCCAGACAATCTACAAACACACAGCAACACATTTTTTGGACATCATACAACAACCTGTGCAGTTCACTTAGTTGCTGACTGTGTTTTTCCTCAACCCTTTTGCTTTTGCTTATTCTCTACTATGCCTCTGTAAACTATTGACTGCACCTTTCTATTAAAATGTTAGGGTTCACTGTGCAATTTTCACCTTACTCACTGCATACTGTCTATGAATGATGCTCTAGGAAAAATCTGCACATATCTGTTGAACTAGGATACTGGTACTGGTATAATACTAGTATCAGTATCATTGACCAGTAAGGAAGTATCAGAAGTATCAAATAATTAAAAATCATTAAAAATCCTAAACAGATATTTTAAGTGAAAGATTGGAGAAAATACAGCAACGTAGTCTGCTGAGACATTGCAAACACCCAAGTCCAGAGAATGAATGATAACAACATGTTTTGTTTGATCAGTCAGTTTTTGTTTGTGTTTTTAAATACCTCAGTATGTTCAGTTGACACTCTGTACTCTTCAGTCCAGCAGAGAGTAGCTTTACTCCTGAATCCTGCAGGTCATTGTTACTCAGGTCCAGCTCTCTCAGACAGGAGTTTGATGACTGTAGAGCTGAAGATTCTAAGTGACAGGGGAAGCGAATTCCAAAGTTTGTGTGCCGTGACAAAAAAGGACCTGCTGCCCATTGAAGATAGGCAGAACCTAGGCACACAAAGAAGTTCTGAACTAGAAGTCCGGAGTGAGGGAGAAGGAATATAAGAAGAGAGTAGGTCGGAAAGATAGGAGGGAGCAAGACCTTTGAGTGCCTTAAAGGTGAGCAGAAGAATTTTGTATTACACACAAATTGATACAGGCAACCAGTAAAGATTAATTAGAATGGGGTGATGTGAGCAGATTTTTTGTGGAAGTTAATAGTCTGGCAGCAGAATTTTTTATGTACTGCAGACGAAAGATGGAGTGAGCTGGTAAGTCAGAAAAAAGAGCGTTACAACAGTCAAGGTGAGCGGTAATAAACGCATGCACTAATGATTCTGCAGCTTTTCTACTGAGGAAAGGACGAAGTTGTGCAATTCGACATAGCTGAAAAAAGCAGCTTTGGAGAGTCTGCTGACATCCAAGGTCAGTGATGGGTCTAGAATGATACATAAATTTCTAACAGTAGTCGATGGAAATATAGAAATAGCGTCAAGGTCAAAGCTAGAAACATTAGTTTTATTTTTTATTAGAGATGGGGGACCAATTATTAAAATTTCTGTTTTACTCAAGTTCAAACTAAGAAAATTAGAGTGTAGCCAGTCTTTTAACTCACTGATTCATGAAGATAAGGAAGCCATCGAAAGGGTAGAATCTGGCTGACAAGCAGTGTATATCTGGATGTCATCAGAATTAAGCTTTGATTTAAATTCACTGAAAGAGGTGACCATTCTAAGTGCCAGGGGAAGCGAATTCCAAAGTTTATGTGCCGTGAGAAAAAAGGACCTGCTGCCCATTGAAGATAGGCAGAACCTAGGCACACAAAGAAGTTCTGAACTAGAAGTCCGGAGTGAGGGAGAAGGAATATAAGAAGAGAGTAGGTCGGAAAGATAGGAGGGAGCAAGACCTTTGAGTGCCTTAAAGGTGAGCAGAAGAATTTTGTATTACACACGAATTGATACAGGCAACCAGTAAAGATTAAATAGAATGGGGTGATGTGAGCAGATTTTTTGTGGAAGTTAATAGTCTGGCAGCAGAATTTTTAATGTACTGCAGACGAAAGATGGAGTGAGCTGGTAAGTCAGAAAAAAGAGCGTTACAACAGTCAAGGTGAGCGGTAATAAACGCATGCACTAATGATTCTGCATCTTTTCTACTGAGGAAAGGACGAAGTTGTGCAATTCGACATAGCTGAAAAAAAAGCAGCTTTGGAGAGTCTGCTGACATCCAAGGTCAGTGATGGGTCTAGAATGATACATAAATTTCTAACAGTAGTCGATGGAAATATAGAAATAGCGTCAAGGTCAAAGCTAGAAACATTAGTTTTATTTTTTATTAGAGATGGGGGACCAATTATTAAAATTTCTGTTTTACTCAAGTTCAAACTAAGAAAATTAGAGTGTAGCCAGTCTTTTAACTCACTGACTCATGAAGATAAGGAAGCCATCGAAAGGGTAGAATCTGGCTGACAAGCAGTGTATATCTGGATGTCATCAGAATAACAGTGGTAATTAAAACCATGGCAACTAATTATTTGGCCAAGAGGCTGAATGTAGAGGATGAATAATAATGGTCCGAGAACTGAACCCTGGGGAACACCCTGTTTGAGCGAGACTTGGAAGATTTGGAATTGTTCAGTGAGATGTAGTATTGTCTATCTGTGAGATATGAGAAGAACCAGGATAATGCAGAACCTGAGATGCCAAACTCTGCAAGGCGAGAGAGTAATATCTTATGACAAACAGCATCGAAATCTGAGCTGAGGTCAAGTAATAAAAGAATTGATAAACTGCCCGAATCACCAGAAAGTAAGAGATCACTGATGACCTTTACTAGAGCAGTTTCCATACTGTGCTGTTAGCGAAAACCAGACTGAAAAATATCAAAGAGATTGTTGTAGGCTAGAAATGACTGCAGCTGAGAGACAACGGCCTTTTCCATAATTTTGATACTAATGGCAGGTTAGAAATTGGACGGTACTTAGATAACTTTACAGGATCCAGATTCGTTTTTTTTTTAGAATAGGGGTAACAGCAGCAGTCTTGAGTGAGATCGGAGCAGTGGAAGAAATAAAACAAATTTTATTGTTCATTAAATTTAGACAAGGGATAGCCAACTCTGCTCCTGGAGGGCTACCATCCTGCAGAGTTTAGCTCCAATAATAATCAAACACACCTGAAACTTAAGTGTTCTGAATTACTTAAAAATAACAGGCAGGTTTGTTGGTAGAGCAGGGTTGGAACTGAAGTATGGAGGAAAGATGCTGTCCGGGAGCTAGGTTGACTACCCCCGACACATTCTGACTGACATTTACAATAATCACTTCCCAGACAGCAAACAGACATAGATTCAACATCTACTTTTGGTTGTAAGGTCCCGTATCAGTTGTCAACAATTTTCAATGTCAATTTAACTGTCACTATTTGGTCAGGTAATCAAAATATTGTTAGGTCCAAAAAAAGAAGGGAAAAAAAACATCAATTCAACATTGAAATTAAATTGACTCATCAATATACTGCCAACCCATTTGGTCAAAATAATATTTGTTCGATGTTGAAACCTGGTTGATGTGCATGCACGTCATTTGGATCATAGCAGCCAACTGCCACTGTACACTGAGGTAAAGGTAATAAAAAATATGCATATTTAATGTTAAGTGTCAATTTACAGATGCAATGTTTTACATTTTTTTACATTACGTAGCAGGTAAACTCTGATATAAAAGTTATTTAAATTGGTAACTTCACCACAATAAAGAAGGAACTCCTCACAGAGACACATTACAGCACTGAATGGTCAAGGATTTTTTTTGCAGGTTTTCTGGGAGCATCAATTGAAGGCACAACAAACTTACAGAACCAACATCTGTTGTAAGAGTAGTTGGATGGCTGACTACACTAATGTACCATATTACTACTACTACTACTACTACTACTATTACTACCAGCAGTGTTGGCTTGGAATGTCAATCTGAATTGTTTTGCACAATGATAAATAATTTGCTACATAATTTTTTTTAAACACTGCCTATGCAAATAGCAAGCTTTACTGGCAATTTTTTAATTCATTTAATTAATGGTCATTAAAATTTCCGTTACCAACACAAACATACACATTGTACCAAAAGTGTATGACTTTTTTGTTTACTAATTAAAATGTGGATGTTACAAGTTTCACTCTTGAGCAAAGTATTTCTTTTAAATTGTAACTTGGAGACTAGTTAGATTAGTTATATTATTATAATGGGTTTTTGCCCTTAAATCACTTTAAAATAATCAAAAGATGGTTGCCTTTTAAACAACCATTGTTTCAATAATGTTGCTCATCAGATATGAATACAAGCAGTAAGAACTATTACAGTTGAAACTGAAGTCTTTTGTTTCACCAGATTTTTTTTTATTATTGAAAAAAAGATGCTTCTTTTTGTCTTCGTCTCTTATGTGTTGTACCACTCAAAGTCAACTGATGTAAAAACTGACATTTCCCACGAAATCTGACCCTGCATAATGCTTTAATAACAGCCTCAATGTACAACTGCTTTACATCGTGAAGGAATTAAACATTAGTCTTGTGTATTCTGATCCTTAACTAAACAATATCTGCAGCTGGTTGCATTAACAGCTTAGATTAGTCTTCTAAGTCAAGTCATCTTTATTTTTATTTTATAAATTTTTTAAGAATAGTCATAACATTTTAAGCTAGAATAAAACCAATTTTTTTGTTTTGTTTTGATTCTTTCTGTTCTCTATTTTGATGTATTGCATAATCAGATACAACAAAATATGCTGGGGGCCATGGAAAATTTAGTGAAAATGATCAAAAACACTGGTGGTGGCTGGCAACTTTTTTTTTATAAACGCTGGTGGGGAAAGATTTAATAAGCTAATTGCATTATTAGTTATCAGATGCCAATTAAAACACTTATTCATACATTCATACATTGAACAAGAAAACATGAAAGTCAGACCTCAGTGTGTTCAGTTGTGATTGTGAACTCTTCAGTCCAGCAGCAATCAGCATCACTCCTGAATCCTGCAGGTCATTGTTACTCAGGTCTAGCTCTCTCAGATGGGAGTCTGACGATTGTAGAACTGAAGACAAACTTTCACAACACTGACCAGTCAATCTACATCCTGCCAATCTGAACAAAACAAAAAGGGTTCAGTAATTAAAACATGCCAAAACACCCAGTAAATGACAAGACTCAAATTGACAGGCATTAACCAAATTTACACACACTATCAATAAGCCACCAAATAGTACAATATTTCTATATATTTATATAAATATTTATTAATTTGAAGAATCATTCATTAGGTAGTCGTCGAAATACCTATTCCATAAATTAAACATTATCAAGGTTTACATAAAGATGGGAAACTTAATTATTTTGCAGGTTTGCATAAAATTTATTGTTTGTATTCCCTTTGTGATTTGATGTAGGCCTAAAATTAGTCATGGAGCCATGACTATATTTATTGTGACACAAGGCTTACTCTCAATTCACACAAAGTGAATTCAGTAGTAGAGTAGAGTAGAGTAGTAGAGCGTTAGTCAACAATGTGAATGACATGAGTTCAAATCTAAAACAAACATTGATTGATTGACTGACTGATTGATTGATTGATTGATTGACTGATTGATTGAGCCAATCAATGGCATCATGCCTTTGTCATCCAGAAACTCCCTACACACTCTGGGCACAAGGCCGGCATTGTCATGCACCTGGAGGAACCCAGGGCCGACTGCACCAGTGTCCATCCAGACCGGTCATGCAGGATAATGTTGCAGGCAGCTTAACTTAGCAAACGTAGCAAGGACATCGGTAAAATAGTCCATGAGACATCAGTGGTTCAACCGTAATTTTACGAAGCTACGAGAATACTTTTTTGTGTAAGCAGCAGCACGCACATACTTTGTTTACATGCAAAAGGAGAGCAGGCGCATGCGACGTGATACTCTCCAAAATGGCGGTACGCCGCAGCAGACGGGATGAGGATGCGAAGAATTGTTGAATAAAGTTGTTATTTTTGTTTTCTTTGCACACAAAAAGTATTCTCGTGGCTTTGTAAAATTACGGTTGAACCACTGATGTCACATGCACAATTTTGCGGATGTCTATACTACGTTTCTGGGCCTGGGAACATTTCAGTTGTGTTGCTGTCTATGGAGGGTCAGAGAGCTCTCGGATTTCATCAAAAATATCATAATTTGTGTTCCGAAGATGAACAAAAGTCTTATGGCAAAAACAAAAAGTGGATCCCATTGCAAGAAGCAAAAATAATCCACGTCCAGGCACTCACATAGCAGGCCAAATATAAAAAGCCTTTGTTGTGCGACAGGGCTACATGTTAAAAAACACCATTGCGTATCAGCCCAAACAGGCCTTCGTCAGGGTGTTAGACAATAGAGAATGAGAACTAGTTAAATAGATACACCTGTGACTACATTTTCAAAATCTAACCACTAGATGTTTCTTAGGAGTTAAAAAACTTTCTCTGAATAAATACATCTGTGACTATACATTTTCAGAATCTGATCACTAGATGTCTCTTGGGTATTTAGGTCTTATGGGTTTGGAACAACATGGGGGTGAGCAATTAATGACAGAATATAGATTTTTGGGTGAACTAGGCCTATCCCTTTAACAGTAACTTCATTGTACAGTTTTTAGAAGTAAAAAAGAACAATGTATAATTTACAGTACATTTTCATTCCCAGAATTCCCTGTGTGATGCTCCACATTGGAAAGTATTTTGTTTAAATAAACCTGTTTCTTATTAGTTTCTGTTATTAGTTATGTACATTAGGGATTTATGTTACATTTTCTGTTGTTTAATGAATGTCTATTGCATTATTTAAGTGTTCTGTGTTACCATGATGGTGTTTTGTGTTTGCGTGAATGACTCTGTGCACCTTCTGTATATTAGCATATATTTCAGCTAGTGGAAGAGCTACTTGTGATGAACTCTGATTCTTCATGTGGCTTTCTCTTTTACCACCTGCATTATAGAGGTTGTCAGTAAATGTTAAAGGTACAAAACAGATTTTAGTAGCAGTGTGCATTGTTGAATTGACTGGTTTGCATTCAGATTTTTTTAATTTTTTTTGTAAATTACAATTTTATACTGTAAAATGTACAGTTTGTTCTGTAAATGTGTTTACAGTTTTTATGTATTTTGTACAAAATTATTCTGGCAACCACAGATGCCTAAAGTTTGTAATAACTACTGATATTTAAAACATTTTTTAACAGTGAATATTTAGGAAATACATCCACACATCCACATCAGAACATTGTGAAAGAGAAAGACAGACCTCAGTATGTTCAGTTGACAGTGTGAATTCCTCAATCCAGCAGAGAGTAGCTTGACTCCTGAATCCTGTAAGTCATTGTTACTCAGGTCCAGTTCTCTCAGACGGGAGTTTGATGATTGTAGAGCAGAAGATAAACTTTCACAGTGGTGATCAGAGAGACAACATCCAGCAAGTCTATAACAGAGGATGACAGTGTTAAACCAGCACCAACTACATAAAGTCAATCAAACATAATTTCGCTTCATGTCTTTTCACAAATTGTGAAAACGCATTGTTACAAAGCAGCTTTACAGAAAGTCACACTGTTATGTCTATGATGCCTTCATGGTCATTTGATATATGACGCTTTCTAAAGATGTGCTCTCATCTAACTGCATGAACAACAAGATCCTTGAGCCATGCCAGTATGCCATTGTAGGAGCCAAAATGTGTGTAAAAAGGTGATGTGTTATTCTCATTTTGAACATTGAGTGGCACTGTGAACCTTCCAGAGATTTCAGTGTATATAGGTTGCCTTCCTACTGTTGTAGGTAGGTGTTTGACCCGGAAGGGCAAAAGATTTTTGACCGCAACAGCGGGAAAGACGATGGACATGTGTAAGACTTTCTGGTAGTGTATGTATTGGATACTAAATTGGACATTATGCACGCTGGTGGTATGTGGAGCCAATAAATTGTGTATGGTGATGCAAACAGAAGAATGGTCTTCTCGTTTGTAATGGAGGAAGTAAACAACATACATCAAAGCAAGAAAGCGCGTCAACCCAATTACTCCGGGATCAAACAACTCAGTAGCTTAAAGTATTCGATTTAACTCCTATAATTCAAGTAAAAAACCTTGCATGTGGAACTTTGTTTGGAACTTCGGCACGTTTGGATACATCAAAGATGAAGGAGGACGCGGTGTTAACGGGAGTCGCTGGATTTCGTCTGTGCCGAGGAGTGCTTCTGCGGTTTGCCATCAGTGTAAAGGATGTCGTGATGCTGGATCTATAAGCTTCTAAAGCCAGCTGAAGAACACAGCAACATCGGATCATCTAATGGCGCCCAACGTACTGTAGTGAATCAGCTCATTAATTATAAATATTTAGATCCGCTGTAAGTATTTACTTGACCTCTCAGGGTCAACTGTCTGTCAATTCTAAGAACGTTAATTTCCTGGTTAAGGTACAGAGCCTGTAGCATAAATCTGCATGATTAAGGGACTCCAGTTATGGGCAAACAATGAACAACGTCAAGAGTGATACAAGTAAGACTTTATTAACTACATAAAGACTTAAACTAGTCCAACATACTACATAAACACTTAAACTAGTCTAACATACACACGCACACACACACACGCATACTAGTGATGCGCGGATGAGCTAAAACGTCACCCGAATCTGCAGCTTCAAATAAATTATCCACCCGCCAACCGCCCGCACCTGTATTTTTGTCTGATTTAGATAACCACACCCGATCATCACATTAGGGTTCGTACGGTCATGAAAAACCTGGAAAAGTCATTGAACAGCAATTACCAGGCCTAGAAAGTTTTGTAAAAATAAATAAACTTAAAAAGTTTTTGAAAAGTCATGAAAATATATTTCTCTGTATAATAGAATTATGTTTAATCAGATCCTGAATTTCGTTGCTGGGTTTGCACATACATCGCATTACTCATTCCCACAGCTTTCGACTTTAAAATGAGGGAAATTACTGCAAAACCTTTATTCAATATAGCGTGTAATGTATTATTTTCACGTCTTTTTAAGCCATTCGGTACTCGCGCTCTCCAGAGTCGCGTGTGCTCACAGTCACATCCAAAGTACTGAGAGTACCAAATTGAGAAAGTACTGTCGGGTTTGTCTTAAGTTAATGTAAACAGTTGCAAAATAAAACGCATGGGTATCAGTATTGGATCCGTGAAATAAGTCTTGTGACAGCAGCCTAATAAAGCTGTTTAACCTTTTATTAATGTTAATCAAACAACAAAAGACAGAGAAAATCCCTTACTGCTCTTGACTAAATAATGTTTTGTTGAATAACTTTTAATGTTAATTTACAGTTTATTCAATTTCTGTCCCCTATTTAAAACACGTTCATAATTTAGAAAATGTAGTTAATACTTGCATCATTAATTATTTATTTTATCCACCCGCAACCCACCCGCAAATAATCAGAATGCATTTTTTTATTAATCAGATCACCCGATCCGCGGATTATCTGCAGCACCCGCGGATATAACCGCCATCCGCGCATCACTAAGGCATACAGTTGGTATAGGAAAAGGATTAAAGCTTAAGCAGTAAAAAGGAGAGAAATAAAGAATGAAGTAATGGAACCATTTGATATTCAGCAGATTTACAGCCTGAAGGAAACATCAGATTCTTAGTTCAAACACACCTTTGTAAAAAGGTGCGAATGATACCTAATGTATCAATTAATAAAACTAAGTTTGATACTTGCACGTCTTGTCTGTCTGACAGAGATTTTTGATGCAATCTGAAGGCCCAAGTTAATCTTTGCTGAAGTTGGTTGATGGAAAAGAACCAGTTTGAGTCAGATTATCTTGGTGAATGGAAAGTCGAGGCCCGAGGCCCGAGGCCTGGCACGAAACTTAGGCTGTCCTGGAGCGTTGTAGCTCACATTTTCATCTTCTCAGAATTCAACCAAAGAATAGTCAATTTTTGGGCATTGTGTGTCTTTCCTAAGGGTAAATGAGGTGTGAGTTTCTCTGCTTGCATTCCTTTGAGCAATAAAACTAGTGATATCAGACTTCGTTGCCATGGAACCAGAGGCCTGTTCTGCCTTCCTGAGGTGTTATGCATTTCGGGGGAAGGGTCCATAGGTCCTCATATGGCTTGTTAACTGAGGGGTGTTACAGAGTATTTGTTAAATATAGCTAACAAAATATATATTGTGTGTTTGATTGGTCCAGACGCTACAGCACTGAGGTATGTGTAGCGCTACACTGTTTTATGGCCATTCAGTTGTGTGCACACATAATTAAAATGAATTGAATGGTCTGACTGCCGAAGCAGGAGGATTATAAACTTTGGTATTGACTGTTTGTTGCAACAAACTATTAAAAATAGACTAATCCTTATGGAGACACGCAACGCAACATCGGATAATACTGTGGGGTCTGGTGTGTCAGCTGTTAGAAAATCAAAGTGTGGCTAGCAATGTGGAAGTGCAAACTGAAAAACATGTGGTTAAGCTTTCATTTAAAGCATTAGCTGATAAGTTGGATAAGTTGCAAGCTGGCAGAAAAGCCAAACTGAAAAAGGCAAATAATATAAGAAAATCCTTGCAAGGTTCTATTCAAAAGGGTGACAAATTACAAGAACAAAGTGCACTTGAAGAGCTCACTGAGGTATGTGATAATGCAAAAAGCATGCACGAGTCTTTATTGGGTTTATTGCCACCCGATGAAAGGGAAGAACATGAAACGTGGTTTAAGGCAAAAATTATGTTTAATGATGAGTGCATTGCTGATGCAAACCAATGGGTTTTGTGTAATGAAGATAATGTGTTTGTAAGAGGATGTGATGTTATTGGTGATGGTATTAATCCAAATGACAGTGTGTCCAATGTTGAAAGTAAACATTCAAATAAAAGCAGCATGAGCAGTACAAAAATCAGCACTACATCCTCTGCAAGGATAAAAACAGAAGCAGATAGAGCTGCACATGTTGCTCACATTGCAGCTATAAAGGATAGGCATGCTCTTGAGGAGCAAGAGCAGCAGTTAAGGAGGAAAAGGAAACAGCTCGATTTGGAGGCTGAACTGACTGCATCTACTGCTAAGCTGGCAGTGTTGGAGGCTTTTGAAATGAAAAAGCTCTACTCAAGGATCTGCAAGTGTCATGAATTCCCACTTGGAAAAGGAAGGAAAGAAAAGGAAATCTGGCAATAGGTTAACCCCTATGGCAACAGAATACAAGCCTGAAGAAGGGAAAACAGTTCAACAAAGTGTCTGTTCATTACCACCTGTCCAAATAGCTGATGTGCGACCTAAGACAAGTGAGTGTCGGATTAACACTGCTACAAGTCAACAGTATACTTTTAATAAACAACGGCAGACAACAGTTGCTCAGGGAACATCACAGCATACAACTTCTCAATCAAAAGGAAAGCAGGCTGTATACTATGATGCAACTGGTCAGAATCCACCTGATGGTATACTCACCATCATGTATAAGCAAAATTAGATCACAGCTGCCTTGCTTCAACAAAAGTGTTCAATGTCATTGCCACCAAGAGATATTCCCATATTTGATGAGAATTCACTTCAATACAGAACCTTTATAAAAGCTTTCGAACAAGGTGTGGAAGGAAAAGCAAGTTAAGTAGATTGTTTGTACTATTTAGAGCAATTTACTTGTGGACAGCCACGAGAGCTGGTGTGTAGTTGTCAACACATGGCTTCTGAGCATGGTTACACAGTAGCAAAGAATATTTTACTGGAACACTTTGGCAATGAGTATAAAATTGCTACTGCTTATATTGAAAAGGCTCTGGCTTGGAAACCAGTGAAGTCTGAGGATGTGAAATCACTGCAAGCTTATGCTTTGTTCTTGCGTGGCTGTTGCAATGTAGTGGAGGAGCTCCAGTACATGCAGGAAATATATATACCTGCAAACATGCAAAGTGTTATTTCCAAATTGCCATTCAAGCTGAGGGATCAGTGGAGAATAACAGCTTATGACATAATGGAAACATGTAACTGTCGAGCTTGTTTTATTGATCTGGTCACATTCATAGAACGTCATGTCCGAATTCTTTCTGACCCCTTGTTTGGTGATATTCAGGAGTCATCGTTTAGTGTCACCGGAACAAAGACATTGATCAGATTTAAGTCAGCCCAAGGAAAGAATGAAGGGAAATACTTTTGCTACTACAGTAGCCAACATAGATTCACTTTCAGGAGTTGGGAGTTCAAAATCAGACTCGGGGGAGGCTGACAAGAATGATTGCCTATGCTGTTCTAATAATCACTCATTGGAGAAGTGTGATCAGTTCAATTCAAAGAAGCATAAGGAAAAGATAGGCTTTCTTAGGGAAAAGGGAGTTTGCTTTGCATGCTTGTGTACTGGGCACATGAGCAAGGATTGTAAAGGACGCCTGACATCAAAAGACAATCAGCAGCAGTGAACCAGTCGTCATCTGATAACAAGTTATTTTTTTCCAAAACATGTGGTAATACAGTGGTCGGTAAGGACCGATGTGCATTGTCCATTTTCCCAGTACAAGTTAAATCCATCAAAGGAAACAAAGTCATAAAAGCATATGCATTCTTGGATCCGGGTAGTTCAGCTACATTCTGCTCAGAAAAGCTTATGCAGAAGCTGAAAATTTCAGGTAAACAGTTCACATTCCTGCTCAGTAAAATGGGGCAAAGATCAGCATATTTCTATGCTTATTCTGAAGCATGTGCATGTAAGTCTGGGTCATGGTGAACGAAGCCATACGTTATCCACAGTTAGGAGGAAATTTTTGATTACTAACTTCTACTCATCTGTCAGGAAGATAATTTCTGGGTGTGGCCTTTGTAGATGACATAATAGAAGAGCAGCTGAACAAAAAATGGCAGATCTTCCAAAGGAGAGGATCCTTCCTGATCTACCACCATTTACCAACACTGGAGTAGATTACTTCGGACCAGTGGAAGTAAAGAATGGAAGAGTAACCTGTAAAAAATATGGAGTAGTATTCAAGCAGGGAAATTCATCTTGAGGTAGCAAGTTCACTAGAAACAGATGCATGTATTAATGCATTACGACGTTTCATTAACAGAAGAGGACAAGTGATACATCTAAGATCGGATAATGGTACTAACTTTATTGGAGCACAAAGAGAACTGAAGGAGGCTCTTGCTACATTGAATCATGATAAAATTCAAGGAGTGTTGTCACAGGTTGGAATTCGTTGGAGCTTTAATCCACCAGCAGGTTCACACCATGGTGGTATATGGGAAAGAATGATACGCTCTGTAAAAAAGGTTCTCAGCTCTGTTCTAGATCATTAGGATCGTCCGATAGCTTGGTAATTGGTCGATCATTCAGAATGGATTCCACTTCACAGAAAACTGTGTTAAGTCTATCATCATCTAACCTTTGTTGATGTAGAACAGAGCTGAGAATATATATATCTATAAATGAGTAGAAGATGATATATATATATGGTGTATTTTACTTTACAGAGACACCTCATGCTATAATTCATCTTCTACTCATTTATAGATATATATATTCTCAGCTCTGTTCTACATCAACAAAGGTTAGATGATGATAGACTTAACACAGTTTTCTGTGAAGTGGAATCCATTCTGAATGATCGACCAATTACCAAGCTATCGGACGATCCTAATGATCTGGAGCCTCTCACTCCTAATCATCTTCTCCTCTTGAAAGGGAAACCAGCTTTACCACCTGGTGTGTTTGAACCTCATGACCAGTATGCAAGAAGACAATGGAGACAGATGCAATATATTTCAGATCTGTTCTGGAAAAGATGGCTACGGGAATACCTGCCTTTGCTTCAAGAGAGGCAAAAGTGGAATCAGAAGAAAAGGAGTTTGGTTTGATCGACCAATTATCAAGCTATCAGACGATCCTAATGATCTGGAGCCTCTCACACCTAATCATCTTCTTCTCTTGAAAGGGAAACCAGCTTTACCACCTGGTGTGTTTGAACCTCATGACCAGTATGCAAGAAGACAACAGATGCAGATGCAATATATTTCAGATCTGTTCTGGAAAAGATGGCTACGGGAATACCTGCCTTTGCTTCAAGAAAGGCAAAAGTGGTATCAGAAGAAAAGGAGTTTGTTTGCTGGAGACATTGTAGTAATTATGGACTCGTCGGCTCCTCGTGGTTCCTGGGCTCTTGGCAAGGTCATAGAGGTTTTTCCAGATAAGCATGGTCTGGTGCGTTCTGGGAGGTTCCAGACCAAAACCAGCATCATTGAAAGACCAATAACAAAACTTTGTCTATTACATGAAGTGTAAATAACACTGTTTTCTGACTGGGTGTATGGTAATGTTTTGGCTCCTTCTTTTTCATTGTATTTGAATTGTTATGTTTGTTCAACTTTAACAATTAGGGGTCAATGTGTAGGAGCCAAAATGTGTGTAAAAAGATGATGTGTTATTCTAATTTTGACCACTGAGTGGCGCTGTGAACCTTCTAGAGATTTCAGTGTAAATAGGTTGCCTTCCTACTGTTGTAGGTAGGTGTTTGACCCGGAGGGCAAAAGGTTTTTGACCGCAACTGCGGGAAAGATGATGGACATGTGTAAGACTTTCTGGTAGTGTATGTGATACAAAATTGCACATTATGCACGCTGGTGGTATGTGGAGCCAATAAATTGTGTATGGGGATGCAAACAGAAGAATGGTCTTCTCGTTTCAAATGGAGGAAGTAAACAACATACATCAAAGCAAGAAAGCGCGTCAACCTAATTACACCGGGATCAAACAACTCAGTAGCTTAAAGTATTAGATCTTTAAAAGAAGTTCAATAAACACTTCTATAAAAACTTAGATTACAGGTATTTGTTGTTTGAACCTCTCATTAGCCAGCTGTATATATGGTGTATTTTACTTTACAGAGACACCTCATGCTATAATTCATCTTCTACTCATTTATAGATATAAAATTAAGTATTTATAAAATTTGATCCTACCACGTTCAGACAACCCAGAGCATCTAACAGAGTATGTGTGATTGCAGTTTTTTTTTTTGTTTTAGCTTTTTACTCAATAATATTACCTGCGTGGCATTTTTTCTAATATTAATTAGATATTAGAACAACAGTCCTACACGGAAGCAGCTCCGGGCGGATGACGTATGAGGTCAGCTTTGCGCATGCGCCGCTCAGAAGTGACGCACGCGGAAGTGCAAGGGAGAGATCAAAACAAAACACCAGTCACTTATTAGAAGTACAAAACGAGGATTTGTAAAGAAGAATGTTGGAGGATTTCGATATAAGCCAAGAGGAAAACTTTGCTTTCTTTGCTCCTGTTAACAAATGTTGGGTTTCATGAGACTCTGCATGCGCAACGCTGAACTCATACATCCGCCCGGAGCTGCTTCCATGTAGGACTGTTGGCGCAAGCTACATTAAAGTGATTATTACGTTTTGAATATAGATATTTCTGTCAGAATCAGAATCAGAATGAGCTTTATTGCCAGGTATGTTTACACATACGAGGAATTTGTTTTCGTGACAGAAGCTTCCACAGTGTAACAGAATGACAGTGACAGAACAAAAAACACAGATAATAAAAATAAAAATAGAACAAGTAAATAAGGAATAAAAATATATAAATTGACA
>NW_015506596.1:106320-117936 GCF_001515645.1 Sinocyclocheilus grahami
GTGTGAAGATGGGGGCCAGCTGGTCAGCACAGGATTTCAGACAGACAGGTGTAACACAGTCTGGGCCTGATGCTTTTTTCCTTTTCTACTTCCGGAAGACCTGGCGAACCTCGTCTTTACTGATCTGAATTGCAGGTGTGGGGGGGAGGGGGGTTGCTGGAGGTGTGAATGGTTGTGAGGAGAGGTGTTCAGGGCGGGTGTGGGGTGTTTTTTCAAACCTGCAGTAGAACTCGTTCAGATCGTCTGCCAGGTGTTGATTCTCCACAGTGCTGGGGGATGGTGTCTTGTAGTTGGTGATTTCTTTTAGACTTTTCCACACTGATGCTGGATCACTGGAAGAGAATTTAATCTTTATTTTTTCAGAATAATTCCTCTTTGCCACTCTGATCTCCTTTTCCAGTGTGTATTTAGCCTGTTTATACAAGACATTATCCCCCTTCCTGTGAGCATCTTCTTTGGCCTGACAGGGCTGTCTGAGTTTTGCTTTAGTTTTTCTTTAACACAGTTACATCTGTACACCACCTCTCATTGATGTAAAAGCATGTCCCGCCACTGCGCGATTTCCCAGTTGATTCTGCGTCGCGGTCCGCTCTGAACAGCTGAAAGCCTGGCAGACTCAAAGCGCTGTCTGGAATGGCGTCTTTCAGCCAGGTTTCCGTGAAACACAGAGCAGCAGAGTTTGAAAAATCCTTATTTGTCCGGGACAGCAGAAGAAGTTCATCCGTTTTGTTGGGTGGAGAGTGGAGATTTGCCAGATGGATGCTTGGCAACGGCGTTCTGAATCCGCACTGTCTGAGCTTCACGAGCGCGCCGGCTCGCTTCCCCCGTCTGCACGTCCTGAAGCAAGTGCTCAGCGCCGGAGCTCTCCCGACAACAATGTCCAGCAGAACATCAGAATAATCAAAAACCGGTGAAATATTGGGTGGTGTGTACTTCCTAATGTCCAGCAAGTCTCTGGTGAAACTGATTGCAGGGATATAACTAAAGACAGGACAAACTAGCAAAAACATAAAAACAACTGTGGAGCACGCCACGGAGGCAGCCATCAGCGTCGGTGCCATTTTCCAAGTCAGGACCACTATTGTACAGTTTGGATTGGCGGTATGGTTCTGTTCTGGGCAAGAGCTCCCTGCGCCTCCATGCAGCCTAGCATGGATGAGAGCAGGGAGAGCAGCAATAACCCCCCAAAGTAAACAGAACAGAACTAACAAATTTATTGCAGATATTGTTAAAGTTCAATCATTTTATGTACACATTTTAGAATTAGTCTGATTCAAGGAGAATCAGAAGGCTGAATCCCGACTGACAGAGGAGGAGTTGGGGATGGAGGAGGGAAATTAGCTATTGATCAATGCGAAAACTGCTGATAATACTGAGGGACCTTATATATGAATGCTTAGATAGGTGTCGTATTCCCATAGGTAGATGGGGATCAGCTGAAGGTCAGCTGATGTGAGCTTGAACTAACCTGCCAGAACTAACGCTAAACTTGATTTTTCTTACAAAAACGCATCGATTCGCTACAGGAGGCCTTTGTTCACCCCCAGGAGCCATGTGAGACACTTTTTTTAATGGATGGGCGTTTTTTATTTAACTTCTTTTGGACTGATGCATGCAACACCCACTGAGTGGCATTAAACAGCTTGAAAGATCAATGACAATTTTTTATATAACTCCGACTGGATTCGTCTGAAAGAAGAAAGTCATATACACCTAGGATGACTTGAGGGTGAGTAATTTATGGGCTAATTTTCATTTTTGGGTGAACTAACTCTTTAAGTCTTTGACGTAGACCGCATTTTAATCTTTGTTTTGCATAATTACAGTTGATTCATGTGAAATATCCACTCCTGTACATCCTTTGCAAAATCATCAGACAATCTCTTGGTGGACAGACTGTAAAGCTGCGAGATGTGTGATATCACAGCAGATGGTGGTAATGAACAAATTTAGTTTGTGTTCTAGTTATACGAAGACGCTATGCTGGTTCAGTGCATCACAGGCTTGTGACTCGTCAGAACGCAAAACGTAATTTAGCGTTTGGTCGCGCTACACTGCTACTTGCTGGAAAAAGTAGTTCGCTACTGGAAAAGCTACACTGGAGCTACCGTCACGCTACTGGAAAATGTAGTTAGGTTAGTAGCGTCGCTACTTGTAGCTAGCTACTCCCCAACACTGAAAGTAAGGCATCACTATTATTATCTAACAGTTTATTAGTGGTGCTTGAATTGTTTGGGAAGCAGACACTGTCACTTTAAATTTAGAGTAAAGACCCATCTCTTTTACCTGGAATACACATTGCACACCAAACCAATTAAATTATTCTTTGGCTGCATAAATTGGGTCAACCGGAACCAGAAATACTTCCCATAACACCCAATATATTTCATTTATATGTCAAAGTTACTGTAGTCACCTGCATCCGGTCAGTATCCAGACCAGATTGTGGATCAGCACCTAGTGACGACCACAACAGCCATGAATATATGAGGAGACCATGACAACTAGACAAGCCGTAAAAACTGATCCCCTGTAAAGACCCCATTGCCACAAAAGCCATCAGCACAGATCCTCAGCAAAGACCACAAGCACCATACAAGCCCTCTGCACAATCTGGCATGATATACCCAATCTTCAAGCAGAAGAAACTGGATGAAATATTCTTAAAGCTATCAGTCCAAAACTGATTTGTGATGCAGTCTGGAATTAAGCCATCATGGTTTGTCTGGCCAGAGGAGAACTGGCCTCCTGACTGAGCTTGGTTTCCCCCCAAGGAGTTTGGGTTCCTTGCCACTGTTTTTTGGCTTGCTTAGTTGGGCAATCTTATTGATTTGACTGCATGAGAACTGAACTGAACTGAGCTGGATGATGTTTCTTTAGAACTGCTTTAGAGATTAATTAAACATTGATGGATTTATTGAACCAAACTGAAGCCCTAAACACACTGCACGATTTTCAGCTGTCCCAGACGAAAGATTGGCATCGTGAAATTAATCGTGGTGATTTCTGTGATCGTGGCTCCTAACCGGTGGTCCTGTGTCGTACAGTGAGAGAAGTTTAAAGATGGCCGTTGTCTCAGCCTTGCAACCAAAGATAGCCCACGATACAGCGTAATCCACATTCACTGACCAATCAATAAAAATGTGACATGGCACTAAAACATAATGCTGCATACCTCAAGCTCTTAGCCCTTACTCTTTCGCTGCTTCCACTTTTTTTTCCAGCACACATAAAAAATACAACTGCTAAAGTGTGATTTATCATGCTCTTTTTGTTTACTACTAACGCATGCTGATGACATTGCATTCATTTAAAGTAACGTGTGTCATATCGTACGAGTCATCATACAGTCTACACACATGTCGTGTGACATGAAGTGATCTTTTAGGATTGCTAAAATCGTGTAGTTTGTTTTGGGCTTGAATCAACACTAAACTGATTTCAACTGAATAATGACTGTTTGCTATTGTCTTTTTTCTTCTTCTTCCATATACATTTTGTCTTGTAACCTGCATTTGTCATAGACCAGTGATTTTCAGTCTGGTCCTGAGGACCCACTGCTCTGCACATTTTGTATGTCTCCCTTATTTAACACACCTGATTCAGATAATCAGCTCTTTATGTGAGAGCTCCATGAATTCAGTGTGTCAGATAAGGGGAACATACAAAATGTGCACAGCAGTGGGTGCCCTTGACCAAGACTGAAATCCACTGTCATGGACCCAAGAATGAATCTTGTGTGGCTTATTGGGGAAAGGTGAGCTATGACTTTTCAGATGTACGATGTTCACACAGCGGGTGAAAAATCGGTCAAAAAATCCCATAGACTTAATATAGGAAATAAATTTGTGACATGTCTCCACATCTAAATGTTGTTGAGACTTGAGGGTGGCCTCATTTCACTTAGCCCTAGCAACCAATTACAGCACCCAAGCAACCACCCCATTGTGATGGATATCTCTGAATCAAAACATAGATGTGGGCTCTTTGAAATCAGACTGCCAAACACTCTTTAAATGACACCTGTGGCAGCAATCTAGCCACAGCTTAACAACCATTTAGACCACCCTAGGAACCATATAATAAATTGACAAACTGACTATGTCTCTGAACCAGAAAAACATAAGAGACATGGGGGTGGGCTCTTTTAACTCAGAATGGCTAGGAGTCTTTAATTATCATAATGGAAGCGGTCTAGCCACACCTTAGCAACAATTTAGTGCATAGTAGCAACCATATAGTAAATAGAATGGGCCATATCTCTGGATCAGACCAACATAGAGACACAGGGGTGGACTAGTGCAGAGTTTTACAATGGCAAGCACCATTTTACATTTTCTTTAAAAAATTTACATATCTAGTTATTATAGATTCTGTGCCAACTTTAATACATACAGTAACTCACCCTGTACCATTTGTCGTAGAGCCATGAATGTGTCAAATTGTGTGGCTTATTTGTAAAGTTTTTTACTGTAGAGTTTTATTTATTTTTCTATTCAAATTTTTTCTCATCCTCATTTATTGATAATCATAATTATTATGTCCTAATTTCTATTTCATTATTTTGCTTTCTAGTCAATATTTCTTTTAATTATATTTAATGTTTTGTGAGGGGTGACTGTAGGTATGGCCCATGTCAGGAATGCAGTGATTATTGAGCCATAGCCTGGCTCCCATAAAATATGTATTCTATGAATGCAGTCATTAAAAACTGATTACAATTTTTTTTTAATTATTTAATTGTCACGGTTGATGGGCTCACTGACTCATTCTAGCCCTCTCCGTGTCATTGTGGGTGTGGTTTGTGTTGCCGGTGATCAGCGCCATCAGCTGATTAAGCGCCAGCTGTGGCTGATCAGCTGGCCTATTTAAGGTCTGTGTTTTCTGTCCTGTGTTGTCAGATCGTTTTATGTCGTCACCCTGTTCAGTTCATGTCTCTCTGTTCTCTGACCAGTTCCTGGAGTTTCCTCCTCTCCTCTGCCATGGGCTTCGCTGCACGGATCCTCAATCATCGGCTGCTCATTGTGTTCCTGCGCTACCCGGAGTTACCTCCACCTTTTACCTATCTGACTTTGGTCATCTTCCTTTGGGAATTCCCAATAAACGTTGTTTTGCACATTCGCTACTGAATCCTCATTCTTTCTCCCTGACAGAATGATCTGACCACATTATGGATTCCGCGAATGCTGCGGATCTGCAGAACTTTTTATCCCACAATAATACACGCATGGATCGTCAGGAGGAGCAGATGCTAGCTACGGGAAGGGCGATGCAAGCCTTGGTAGCGCAGGTGTCCGAGCTCACCACCCAACTACAACAGCTGAGCTTACCCACTGCGCCACTCCCACCGCCGGTTCCCTCTACATCTACAGGTATCGGGCGACAGCATGAGCCAAGTCTACCCGCACCAGAGACATATGCTGGTGAGCCTAACCACTGTAGAGCCTTTCTGACTAGGTGTTCTATGTTTTTCTCACTCCAACCAGTGACGTTCACCATGGAACAGTCTAAGGTGGCTCTAGTATTGACACTGCTGTCAGGACGCGCGGCTCTGTGGGGAACGGCGGTGTGGGAGAATGAACATTCCTGTTGTGCTTCGTTCCAGGCCCTCTCTCAGGAGATGAGACGGGTTTTTGATCGTGCGTTGGCGGGTCGTGAGGCCGCACGCAGGTTGGCCGAACTACGGCAGGAGAACAGGACCGTCTCTGACTATTCCATCGAGTTCCAGACCTTGGCGGCGGAATGTAAATGGAACGAAGAGGCGCAGTGGGACATGTTCCTGCATGGGTTGGCTGACCGTATTCAGAAGGAGATATTTGCTATGGAGTTACCCTCTGGTCTTGATGGACTGATCGACCTAGCCATTCGCGTTGACACGCGTCTTCAGCGGCGTGAGCAACGAGGCTGTTGCACCCTTAGGTCGGAACTTCCGGTTTTCTCCGCGGCCAACTCCAGTATGACGATCAGTCCAACATCCAATGGCGAACCCATGCAGGTAGGTAGAGCTCGGCTTTCCTGGGAGGAGAGTAATCGCTGGAGAGCTATGGGACTCTGCCTATACTATGGCTCTGAGGGGCACATTTTGGTTCACTGTCCAGTAAAAGGCCCAGCCCGACAGTAGAACCGAGGTTACTGTCGGGTGGAATTTCCTTAGAGAAATCCTCGTCCTCAACTCTCAGGAGATGAGACGGGTTTTTGATCGTGCGTTGGCGGGTCGTGAGGCCGCACGCAGGTTGGCCGAACTACGGCAGGAGAACAGGACCGTCTCTGACTATTCCATCGAGTTCCAGACCTTGGCGGCGGAATGTAAATGGAACGAAGAGGCGCAGTGGGACATGTTCCTGCATGGGTTGGCTGACCGTATTCAGAAGGAGATATTTGCTATGGAGTTACCCTCTGGTCTTGATGGACTGATCGACCTAGCCATTCGCGTTGACACGCGTCTTCAGCGGCGTGAGCAACGAGGCTGTTGCACCCTTAGGTCGGAATTTCCGGTTTTCTCCGCGGCCAACTCCAGTATGACGATCAGTCCAACATCCAATGGCGAACCCATGCAGGTAGGTAGAGCTCGGCTTTCCTGGGAGGAGAGTAATCGCTGGAGAGCTATGGGACTCTGCCTATACTATGGCTCTGAGGGGCACATTTTGGTTCACTGTCCAGTAAAAGGCCCAGCCCGACAGTAGAACCGAGGTTACTGTCGGGTGGAATTTCCTTAGAGAAATCCTCGTCCTCAACTCTCCTCTCGGTAAGACTACAATGGGCAGCTCGATTCCACAACTGCCAAGCCCTGCTGAACTCCGGAGCAGAGGGTAATTTCATGGACCACAATCTGGCATCCCACCTTCAAATCCCCATAGTTCCTCTCTGTCACAAGATCACCGTTAACGCACTCAATGGACATAACCTTCCCAGTATCACACACTCTACGGGATCTCTCACCCTCAAAACCTCAGGAAACCATTCTGAGGAGATCACTTTCCTGCTCATGGAGTCCCCACTGGTGCCTATTGTCCTTGGTCATCCTTGGCTGGTCCAGCATGGTCCCAGGGTGGATTGGGGGCGTAACTCCATATCGGCGTGGAGCGACTCATGTTATGCTTCTTGTCTGATGTCTGCTTGTTCCTCTGTGTCTTCTTCTTTGTTGCAAAATGAGCCGGTGACTCTGTCTAACGTGCCCGAGGAGTACCTTGACCTGAAGGAAGTGTTCAGTAAGTCCCGGGCTGCTTCTCTTCCTCCGCATCGTCCCTATGACTGTGCCATAGCTCTAGTGCCAGGTACGTCTCCGCCTAAGGGCAAGTTATATTCGCTTTCAGTTCCAGAAAGGGAGGTCATGAAAAAATATATTTCTGATTCTCTAGCAGCCGGGCTCATCCGCCCCTCCTCTTCTCCCGCTGGGGCAGGGTTTTTTTTCGTGGCCAAGAAGGACGGTTCTCTGCGACTATGCATCGATTACCGGGGGCTGAATGACATCACGGTTAAGAATACTTACCCTTTGCCGTTGATGTCATCAGCTTTCGAGTGGTTGCACGGGTCGTCCATCTTTTCCAAGCTAGATTTGCGTTATGCTTATCATTTGGTCCGCATAAGGGAGGGGGATGAGTGGAAAACCGCGTTTAATACCCCCAGAGGGCACTTTGAATATCTTGTTATGCCCTTCGGGTTATCCAACTCCCCCGCGGTTTTCCAAGCACTCGTGAATGACGTGCTGAGAGACATGGTTGATCAGTTCATATATGTCTACCTGGATGACATATTGATATTTTCCTCTTCTCTCCAGGAACACATTCAGCACGTCAGACGAGTGCTCCAGAGGCTGCTCGAGAATGGGCTTTTTGTCAAGGCGGAGAAGTGCGCGTTTCATGCACAGTCAGTTCCGTTTTTGGGGTACATCATCTCGTCCGAGGGAATGCACATGGATCCCGACAAGGTTAAGGCTGTGGTGGATTGGCCAACCCCGGGGTCCCGTAAGGCCCTACAGAGGTTCCTGGGGTTCGCCAATTTTTACCGGCGTTTCATTCGCAATTTCAGCCAACTAGCCGCTCCTCTGACTGCCTTGACCTCCACTAAGACTAGGTTTAGGTGGTCTGGTGCAGCCGAAGCTGCATTTACCAACCTCAAGAGCCACTTTGTTTTGGCTCCCATTCTCGTAACCCCTGACTCCACACATTAGTTCGTGGTGGAGGTCGATGCATTAGAAGTGGGGGTAGGTGCGGTGCTATCCCTGCGCTCTTCCTCGGACGACAAAGATGCATCCCTTGCACATTTTTTCCCCATCGTTTATCACCTGCCGAACGTAACTATGACATTGGTAACCGACAGCTGTTGGCGGTCAAGTTAGCGCTGGAAGAATGGCGTCATTGGTTAGAGGGTTCGGGGGTACCCTTTATTGTCTGGACCGATCACAAGAACTTCGAGTACATCAGATCCGCCAAACGACTTAACTCCAGGCAGGCTCGGTGGGCACTCTTTTTCGGTCGCTTCGACTTTACTCTTTCCTATCGCCCGGGTTCTAAGAACATCAAACCCGATGCGTTGTCTCGCGTTTTTGAACTTTCCGAGCGCCCGTCCACTCCCGAGAGTATTTTGCCTGAGAGACTCGTCATCTCTGCTCTCGTATGGGAGGTCGAGTCGAAGGTCCGCACGGCCTTAGAAGGGGTAACGCCTCCGCCCGGTTGCCCACGGAGTCGGTTATTTGTGCCGGAGAGGTTACGGTCCGACGTCATTCGGTGGGGTCCAGCGTGGCTTGTCATCCAGGGGTGAATCGGACTAGTTTCCTCGTAAGACAGCGACTCTGGTGGACGTCTATGGCTCGTGACGTCCGAGATTTTGTTTTGGCCTGCTCAGATTGCGTTCGTGGTAAGACTTCCAATCGACCCCCTGACGGGTTACTTCAAACGCTGTCGGTCCCTTCGAGACCCTGGTCCCACATCTCGCTCGATTTCAACACTGTCTTCCCACCCTCCCAGGGCAATACGGTGGTATTGACCATAGTGGACCGTTTCTCGAAGGGGGCCCATTTCATTCCCTTGCCCAAATTACCCTCAGCCAAGGAGACAGCGGTTACTGTCATTGATCACGTCTTTCGCATTTATGGCCTCCCGATGGACGTGGTTTCCGACAGGGGACCCCAATTTGTTTCCAAATTTTGGAAGGAGTTTTGTAGATTACTGGGGGCGAGTGTCAGTCTATCCTCTGGTTTCCATCCACAGAGTAACGGCCAATCGGAGTGGGCCAATCAGGATCTTGAGAGAACGTTGCGATGTTTGGTTACTCAGAATCCTTCCTCCTGGAGCCCAACAACTCTCATGGGTGGAGTATGCGCACAACTCGTTACCAGTGTCATCCACGGGCCCATCCGTTTGAATGTAGCTTAGGGTACCAGCCACCTATTTTTCCCAGTCTGGAATCCGAAGTCGCGGTTCCCTCCGCTCACGCCTTCGTCCAGAGGTGCCGTCACACTTGGAAAAGAGCCCGAGAGACTCTTCTCCAAGTGAGGCACCAAGGCTCAGGCCAATCACCACCGGTCGAAGCCTCCCGTTTACGTCATTGGTCAAAAGGTGTGGCTTTCCTCCAAGAATATTCCTCTCCGATCCGTTTGTAACAAGCTAGCTCCCAAATTTATTGGCCCGTTTTCTGTCACCAAAGTTCTTAGTCCGGTGGCAGTCCGTCTCAAACTTCCTCTGGCATACAGGAGAATTCATCCCGTGTTCCATGTCTCCAAATTAAAACCGTCTGGTGCAGCCGAAGCTGCATTTACCAACCTCAAGAGCCACTTTGTTTTGGCTCCCATTCTCGTAACCCCTGACTCCACACGTCAGTTCGTGGTGGAGGTCGATGCCTCAGAGGTGGGGGTAGGTGCGGTGCTATCCCAGCACTCTTCCTCGGACGACAAGATGCATCCTTGTGCGTTTTTTTCCCATTGTTTATCACCTGCTGAACGTAACTATGACATTGGTAACCGAGAGTTGTTGGTGGTCAAGTTAGCACTGGAAGAATGGCGTCATTGGTTAGAGGGGTCGGGGGTTCCCTTTATTGTCTGGACCGATCACAAGAACCTCAAGTACATCAGATCCGCCAAACGACTTAACTCCAGGCAGGCTCGGTGGGCACTCTTTTTCGGTCGCTTCGACTTTACTCTTTCCTATCGCCCGGGTTCTAAGAACATCAAACCCGATGCGTTGTCTCGCGTTTTTGAACTTTCCGAGCGCCCGTCCACTCCCGAGAGTATTTTGCCTGAGAGACTCGTCATCTCTGCTCTCGTATGGGAGGTCGAGTCGAAGGTCCGCACGGCCTTAGAAGGGGTAACGCCTCCGCCCGGTTGCCCACGGAGTCGGTTATTTGTGCCGGAGAGGTTACGGTCCGACGTCATTCGGTGGGGTCCAGCGTGGCTTGTCATCCAGGGGTGAATCGGACTAGTTTCCTCGTAAGACAGCGACTCTGGTGGACGTCTATGGCTCGTGACGTCCGAGATTTTGTTTTGGCCTGCTCAGATTGCGTTCGTGGTAAGACTTCCAATCGACCCCCTGACGGGTTACTTCAAACGCTGTCGGTCCCTTCGAGACCCTGGTCCCACATCTCGCTCGATTTCAACACTGTCTTCCCACCCTCCCAGGGCAATACGGTGGTATTGACCATAGTGGACCGTTTCTCGAAGGGGGCCCATTTCATTCCCTTGCCCAAATTACCCTCAGCCAAGGAGACAGCGGTTACTGTCATTGATCACGTCTTTCGCATTTATGGCCTCCCGATGGACGTGGTTTCCGACAGGGGACCCCAATTTGTTTCCAAATTTTGGAAGGAGTTTTGTAGATTACTGGGGGCGAGTGTCAGTCTATCCTCTGGTTTCCATCCACAGAGTAACGGCCAATCGGAGTGGGCCAATCAGGATCTTGAGAGAACGTTGCGATGTTTGGTTACTCAGAATCCTTCCTCCTGGAGCCCAACAACTCTCATGGGTGGAGTATGCGCACAACTCGTTACCAGTGTCATCCACGGGCCCATCCGTTTGAATGTAGCTTAGGGTACCAGCCACCTATTTTTCCCAGTCTGGAATCCGAAGTCGCGGTTCCCTCCGCTCACGCCTTCGTCCAGAGGTGCCGTCACACTTGGAAAAGAGCCCGAGAGACTCTTCTCCAAGTGAGGCACCAAGGCTCAGGCCAATCACCACCGGTCGAAGCCTCCCGTTTACGTCATTGGTCAAAAGGTGTGGCTTTCCTCCAAGAATATTCCTCTCCGATCCGTTTGTAATAAGCTAGCTCCCAAATTTATTGGCCCGTTTTCTGTCACCAAAGTTCTCAGTCTGGTGGCAGTCCGTCTCAAACTTCCTCTGGCATACAGGAGAATTCATCCCGTGTTCCATGTCTCCAAATTAAAACCTGTTTTTCGTTCACCCATTAATCCGCCTGCCCCGGTTCCCCCACCGCCGCGTCTCATAGACGGGGAACCCACCGATTTGGTTAACCGCATTCTGGACTCAAGACGGAGGGGACGCGGATTTCAGTACTTGGTGGACTGGGAAGGTTATGGTCCGGAGGAGAGAAGTTGGGTTCCTGCTAGGGACATTCTGGACCACTCCCTTATTGATGATTACAATCAACAGGTAGGTTCGTCTGGGAG
>NW_015506596.1:117946-139220 GCF_001515645.1 Sinocyclocheilus grahami
TATTGGCCCGTTTTCTGTCACCAAAGTTCTTAGTCCGGTGGCAGTCCGTCTCAAACTTCCTCTGGCATACAGGAGAATTCATCCCGTGTTCCATGTCTCCAAATTAAAACCTGTTTTTCGTTCACCCATTAATCCGCCTGCCCCGGTTCCCCCACCGCCGCGTCTCATAGACGGGGAACCCACCGATTTGGTTAACCGCATTCTGGACTCAAGACGGAGGGGACGCGGATTTCAGTACTTGGTGGACTGGGAAGGTTATGGTCCGGAGGAGAGAAGTTGGGTTCCTGCTAGGGACATTCTGGACCACTCCCTTATTGATGATTACAATCAACAGGTAGGTTCGTCTGGGAGCGCCAGGCGGCGTTCTTAGGGGGAGGGGTCCCGTCACGGTTCATGGGCTCACTGACTCATTCTAGCCCTCTCCGTGTCATTGTGGGTGTGGGTGTGGTTTGTGTTGCCGGTGATCAGCGCCATCAGCTGATTAAGCGCCAGCTGTGGCTGATCAGCTGGCCTATTTAAGGTCTGTGTTTTCTGTCCTGTGTTGTCAGATCGTTTTATCTGACTCATTCTAGCCCTCTCATTGTGGGTGTGGGTGTGGTTTGTGTTGCCGGTGATCAGCGCCATCAGCTGATTAAGCGCCAGCTGTGGCTGATCAGCTGGCCTATTTAAGGTCTGTGTTTTCTGTCCTGTGTTGTCAGATCGTTTTATATCGTCACCCTGTTCAGTTCGTGTCTCTCTGTTCTCTGACCAGTTCCTGGAGTTTCCTCCTCTCCTCTGCCGTGGGCTTCGCTGCACGGATCCTCGATCATCGGCTGCTCATTGTGTTCCTGCGCTACCCGGAGTTACCTCCACCTTTTACTGACTTTGGTCATCTTCCTTTGGGAATTCCCAATAAGCGTTGTTTTGCACATTCGCTACTGAGTCCTCATTCTTTCTCCCTGACATTAATAAACAAACAAACAATCAAACAAGTAATCACAAAGGTGATAATTGAAAGGTGAATGTATGATGGTTTAAATGTATGTTAAAGTTGCAATATGTAACTTTTTTTTGTTTAAAAATGAAAAAATAGTTAATTGAGCAAGTACACAACACATTCATTATTCAGTCTCCCTACTTTGATTCACAACAGTAAGCTTATAATAATGATTTATAATTTTAGGTGTCAGGTCAGATTTCACAGGAAATTCATCAGTCATTAGTCAGTTTGATGTCATTTGTCCATAAACAGAAAAAAAGACCCGACTACTACCGTGTGTGGGTGGAGCATTCGTAGCTTGTTCTTACAACAGTTGCTTAGAATTTAAACTTGTCATCTTAATGGATACATTTAATCAGCAAAGTGCTAAATGGCAATCATTGGGGCAAAACTAAGAAAAAAAGTTAATTAACTATATTAATTGCTCCAACCCCTTTTCAATGACCAAATGTCACATTTGAGTCATTGTTTAGCCAGTGTTAGTTCCTGTTTCCTTTCCTCAGATTTCTAGTTTCTATGGTTATTCATTGGTTAATTGATTATGTTCACCTGTGCCTGGTTTAGTTATTCGTCATCTTGTCTTTATATGCCAATGAGTTCCTTGTCCAATTGTTCTGCTGTTCTGTTTCACTGTTACATGTCTTCATTCATCCAGGTGTGCTCCTGTATTCATTTTTTTTCTTTGTTTTGTTGGATAAATAATGGATAAATTACACGGCTGTGATTAGATCCAGCTCTACCTCTCCTCTTACTTTACCTGCCTTACTTGACCATAGCACCAAAATGAGCAGAGTAAAAAAAACCTGGGCTTGAAATTTGACTCAAACCTCTTTTTATTTGTGATAGTGTCTCAGCTCAAATTACATTCACTGGTGAATTTAGAAAGCCAAACAATGTGAAAATAATAAATAAATAAAATATTTAAAAAGTTTAATTGCAACATATAATCATTGCAGTTAATAGTGTTCACCGTCTGTTTGATTACGTGTAATTTGTAACTAACTGCATGATTTTTACTGTACATTTCTGCCATAGTCACCACTAATAAGCTACAACTAAATACTCCTCTATATATATATATATATATATATATATATATATATATATATATATATATATATTTAATGCGTTAAAATAATTTAACGCAAAATTACTGAAGCACAATTTCTATTCTATCCCTCTGACCCAATTTTGCTTCTCTGCTTGTGATCAGATCATTTTAAGCTGCTAAACGCCGGGAAAGTTTTCAGTCCAATGATCCAGTAAGCGAATGCATTCGAACAATCCATCCAAAAAAGCGCTAATATAAAGGAAACCAGGCTGATTACATCCGAGATTGCAGAGAGAACAGAGACTCGCGTTGCGTTTTCAGTGAATTATTCATTCCAGTGTGTTTGGCTTTTAAACACGAGCTCTGTCATATTCTGTGATTGTCTCTGAAGAGTGCGAGCCCTCACACGTCACACGCTTGTGTGAAGTACAGACTGAACGGATTGTCAACACATCCCACCATTGTATGGTCAGATGAGACACAAACTACGTTTTCTCGACTGAATAACCAGTCTCGCTAGTAAAGTTAACATGGATGAAGACAGCAATCGAGGTAAAGACGATTGCAGTGGCATACAGAAGTCGTACAGTAAGCACGCGTGAGTCCGTTATAATAATGCGTGTATAAGTGCTCTTGACGCACTGATCGCACATTGTATTTATGCACAGGCACAGACATTTCCATACATTCATGTTCACGATGACGTTTTGATTTGTCATGTTTATGTTTAGCTATAAGGAATGGATCCGTGTACTGTAGTAGATATATGCAGTCAGCAGGTGGTTGGTTTAGTTTTTTTTTTGGCATCTCCATGTGGTCCTGTTCGGTATCGCAACTTGACTTCTCTAAAATGTAAAAAAGCTCTTTGCGTTTTTTTCCCCCTTTCATATATGCTTATATGGGCTCCTTATATCATTTGTTTCTTTGGTGTCCTTTTGGATTTTCTAAGTGTCCTTTTTTGGAAAGACATCTAAATTTATCTTGAAAAAAGCTTGCAGAAAATACAGATTTTTATATATATATATATATTGTATACAAGGGAATACATATCTATGTTATGGCATAGTTATTAAACACTATTCATACACATATTCAAGCAGGGTAAATGTGAAAGTCAAACCTCAGTATGTTTAGTTGACAGTATGAATTCTCCAGTCCAGCACAGAGTAGCCTCACTCCAGAATTCTGCAGGACATTGCTACTCATGTCCAACTCACAAAGACGGGAATTTGGAGACTGTATAGCTGATGACAAATGTTCACAGTGGCAATCAGATAGTCGACATCCAGCAAGTCTATAACAGAGGGTGACAGGAGAAGGATGGTTATAGTCATGTTTTCTGTGTTCTGTGAATTCAGTTTTTTTGATAACATAGTTAATATCCTTAGTCTTTGCTATTAAATGTTATCCACCAATTAACATCACAGGTCATGCATGAGCCTGAAGCCATTAGAACCAAGAAAATTGGCCAAATGACCTTTAGCTATGAACTTAAGCACCCACTCATGAAAAACTCTCATCTTTATTTGGCATACAGCAAGAGACCTGAACTATAATTAATGTACTTACCCAATGCACTAGACTAGCCGTAGTACCTAATTTGCAAAGGTGGAAAGTAATTAATTACATTTACTTGTGTTACTGTAATTGAGTAGCTTTTTTGAGTACTTCTATTTTTAATCTGTAATTTTACTTTTACTTAAGTATATTTTGTTTGAAGTATTGTATTTTGCTACATTTTAAAACACATTAGTTACTAAGTAAAATGTAAATGCAAAAAAAAATAAAAAAATCGCGCCCTGGAAACTATTGCAGTGAATGATGGGCAGGAGAACAAACTGGCGCTAAAATCACAAGAAAGATGAAGACGGACAAGACAGACATTAGTGGTGCAGACCCAGCTGACAACGAAACTAGGGCCCTATGATTTCCGTGATGTGGAAAACGCGGATGGATTCGGGGAATCCGGTCATAAAAATGTAATTTACTGTATAATGCGGAACGTCACAGAGTTTGTCAAAGTTTGTGTGAATTAATCAAAAGTAGGTCATTACACTTCAATCAAATCGTGATACGGACTAGTATCTGTACATATTAAGCAACAAAAAGAATATTTAAATATGAATAGTGCATGTTCTGCATGTCTCTGTGTGAATAAAAGGCACAGACGCATGTTTTTTGGCTTTACTACACACATACTGAAATGCACACGACGCTCGCGGTGATTTCAGCATCTGCTGTATCAATATATGAGGACATGAACATATAAACAATCTCTAGAACTGCTCTGAGTCACTTTACAAGCATTTGACTGTTTCTTTTGAGAGAAACTATTGTCATATATACACACAGACATTTAAAGGTATTCATGGCAACCCATCATTTATTATTACATTATTATTTAATGTTAATAATAAATCCCTTTTGTTTGCCAAAAAAAATTCAATTGGTTAAAAGATTAATGAAATTAATGTTTTATGCCTTTATTTGATAAACAGAGACAGGGGGGGGGGGAAATATTTCATAGGCTATCGTAAAAATCAATTTGAATAAATTAAGTTGTTTTTATGCATTCAAATAGACATGCTTAATCACAGTTTGGTAACAATAAAACAGAAGGTGAGAAAACATAAATAAAATTTCATAGGGCCCTAAACATGTTTTGTTCAACTTTTAATAAATGGATATTAAATTGTATGTTTCATGATTTTAATTAATTAGACATTAGACACATTTTTTATTGATAAACTGTAATTTAACGATTTAAAAGACAAAAAAGGGTAATCCAGAACAATTTAAATGGGAAAAAATAAAACGGATTTCATAGAGCCCTACAAAAAGACCATCGTACTCGCCTGAAGTTGAATTCAAAAGAAATTAAGTGAATCCATGGCTATATTTGAGCAATCACTTTGGCAAGAACGGCAACAGCTCTATTATGCCAAGTAAGCTGTGTTTGCCCAGGGAGACCAAACTAGCAGCTTATAAAAACTCCACATCAAACCTTCACAAGCATGTTGAGGTAAGGTAAATACTTTTATCATTGCATTGGTAGTTAAAATGAAGCTTTCACAGTTTAGCAAGAGGTTTTGCACAAATTAGCCAAAAAGACAGTGGTGCAGGACTTAGCTAATGTTGGTTGGCACCAGGGTCGGAAATGAATGGGAGCTTGAGGCAAAAATGTCCCCCAAATTCAAGATTAGGAGCAAGAAGTGTCCCTGCACAATTAAGCTATTACGGTGATCACAATTTAAGTGTAATGTGAAATGAATTAAAAGTGTTCCATTTTAGAGTAGATCTGCTCATGTTGCAACAGATTTCTTTATACTCGCTGTTTGCAGCGTTGAGCATTATAACCAGTCACACACCTTTCTGTTGAGCTTTGAGTTGTTCAAGTGTGTGCGCTCACTGACTGAATACTGTATCTGCATTTGCAAATTCTGTCATAAGCATAAACAACAAAGTCCAAAATAAATGTAAGCGATTGATTTGCTTCAGTGATTAAGGGAATTTTTTTGCAAAAGTGCATAGCTCACATTAGAATGAAGTCATAGATCACTTTAGTGTCCTTTGCTTGCTTTCTTTGTGTAATGTATAATGTTTTGTTTTTCATGCTACTGAAATAATCCATGTGAAGTCTTGAATTTCTAATCCTTAAAAAGTAATAAAAAAATTCATAAACGGTTCTTAGCTAGTTTTGTCGGTAGCCAGAATATAACTTGCTTTTTCTGCCTAGTGCCTACTTAATGTGGCATGGTCAGCATTAAAATGACACATACCTCTCTAAATGTTTTAAATGTCATGTGTCAACATGTTTTATTTTGTTATTGCAGTTTAATTTGTAAAGGTGTTCCTTAAATGAAAAATAACTAGTTTGAGATTTATAATCTCCCTCCTCCCGCTGTTAAAAATCGAATTAAAGTAAATTTAAAATTTGCTACTTTTACTTGAGTAGATTTTTATACTGGTAATTTTACTTGTACTTACGTAAAATTTCATTAATGTAATAGTACTTTTACTTGCGTAGAATATTTTAGTACCCTTTCCACCTCTGCGAATTTGTATCCGATTTGTATATTATATATATATTTGCATATATAAATAGCGAGGGTGTATTATATCCAGAGGCGGACTTAACCATTAGGCAAAGGTAGGCGACCGCCTTGGGCCCCCAAAAGCCAAGGGCCCCCTAAAATGCTTTTTATATGCGAGATGTGCGTTCATTGCGAATGCACGGTTGCTGTGGTGTTCATTGCCACGACAACCGTCTGTGCAGCCGCATTGAATGTGCTTCTTAGCAAAAGTAGGTTGTTGTAGAAAATGGGTACGGAATCCCGGAATCTATTCATAAAAACGGAATTTACTGTGTAACGCGGAATGTGATGGAATGAACGGCGCAGATGCGCGTTTCATTTGCTATTTAAGCACGTGCAACGCTCGCGGTTGTCGTCTGTAGTAGCTAAATAGTATTTTTTCAATTTAATATTCACATACACTAGTCCATATTTGATTGAAGTGTACTGAATTGCATTTGATTTATTCATTCAATATTTGACGAATTCCGTGACATTGCTTGTTCCACAGTTAACTTGTGTAGCATTTTGAATGTACAAAAATTAAAGGGTTTGTTTAATTTTCATTGGAATAAAAGATAGATTCATGTTTTTGCCTTCATTTGATTACCAGAAAAATGACAATACACAACACAGAATAAAAATTAAAAAAAGTAAATTAAATGTAAATTAAAATTTCATAGGGCCCTATTATTGTATACAAATTAATAAATTAAGTTGTTTTTATGAATTCAATTAATTAGATATGTTTTTGATTAAACCATTAAAATGGAATACAGAAAAATTTAAATGGAAAGCACAGAATTTGGGCCCTAAGAATGTAATTTTTGTTAAACTTTTAATAGGCCTAAATTGCTGTTAAATTAAACAAGTTTCATGATTTTAATTAATTAGACATGTTTTTTGTTAAAATTTAATATAATCATCCAGAAAACAAAAAAACGAAAAAGAAAAAAAAACTGAATCCAGAAAAATGTAAACGGAAAAAAAGATTTTGGAAAAAATAAAACAATAAAAATAAATGTATATTTTAAAGTTTAGAATTAGACAGCCTTGCGTTGTGTAGACAATTGCATAGTGAAAATTACCCCAATGCACCACCCTACTCTAATACTTTTATCACCTGTTTAAATGTGAACAATGGATTTACAGCATTAAAGAAATCCTTCATTTATAACATGTACATGAAAAATCTAAAAGATTAGACACAACTATGGGACACGGTCGTGCAGCAGCGAGCAACAGTGAAAGGAACCTCAAGGTTGTAAATGTGTGAAATTGTATATGGCCCCATTCCTGTATTTTGCCTGGGGCCCCCAAATCACTAAATCCGCCCCTGATTATATCATATCATATTTTACATGCTCTCATAGCCATGACTTCTTGTTTATTACCGAAACCTGGGTGAAGGTAGGAGACTTAAGCCCCTATTCAGAACACATTCCGACTGACTATTGTTTCTATAATGCTCCCCGACCCACCGGTAGGGGAGGTGGGTTGGTGATCATCACAAAGTGTAACACTCCACTTAATATTATAGCAGTGGTACACTAAATCAAAGGGAATGTCTGTCCCGCTCAAGCAATGCCTATGAATAACCCACAACAACCAATAAAGCGTCAATAAACCCACAGTGTATTTACAATGCAGTTTTTCAATAACCCAGCCTTCATCAATAACAAACATTCAGATGAAAACATAAAATACAACAAGATTGGCGAGTGTAGTTGTGTGTTTGAGTGTGTGTAAACAGTCCAGCGTGTTGAGTGAATACAAGATCAGTATCACCGGTAGGGATGGGTATCGATAAGGTTTTAATGGTATTACTACTCTTACCGATACTGCTTATCGATCTGCTTAATATTCTGAAATGTAAAATAAATATTTAATGAAATGAATATAAAACATACATTTGTAAATGCACCAGTGTGCAGGCATTTTTAGTTTTTTATATACACAAGATAAGATACAGTAAGAACACGAACAAAGAAACAAATTAAAACAAACTGACAAATACAATAAAACAAAGATACAACTGAAATATTTTTCCATGAAGGTCTACTAACATTACTGTTCAGGTAAGTAATATAGCCTACAAAAGAAATCTACTAAAGTAATCAAATGTAAATGAACACTGCATAGTTTTCACTGTATGAATTGATAGATCAATGCTTATTAAAGCTAACGTTATTCAGACTGAGAGCTGTGAGTGAATTTCTCTTTGCATTTTGTTGTATATTGACACACATCTGATTTTCTCCCAACTGTTCTCGTCCACTTAAGACATAAAGTGTGTTTAAGTGTACACTCTCCAAGCTGGCCATTTTGGCATATTGTGTGTGTATTTGATCGCTTGGACCTGTACCCAAAGCCCAAAGTGTAATTTGCTTGTCTAGTTGCGGCCCTTATTGGAGCGCGCGCAGTGCGCATACACATTTCAGCCTGGGGACAGCATCTCTTGCGCGGATTATTGTGCTTTCAACGTTTTATTATCAAAAACATGTCCCGCAATTAAGCAACAGTAAACGGCATTTTACAACATTCACTGATTGTGCTGATTCTGACGTTAAGTTTGGATTTTAGGGAAAAACGAATGCGCACCGCTGTTAAGGGAAGGAAGTTGCGCTAGACGAAACGTGGCTAGTTTTTAATAGTTTTACCTCATATCTTCTTTTTTATAATCCTTAAGAATCTAAAATCGAAATAAAATATAAAATTAGCTTAATATCACAGCCACAGGCCTAAAGTCTAAGCAGATGTTTGAATGTTTAGTTCTCTCCTCTATTACAATTAAACAGGGATTTCATGTTGTGCGCGCTGAAGCTCCTCCGCGTGAGCGCGATCTCGCTTCTGAATTGCAAATAGCAAAAATGCATCATAGATAAATGTCTGAATATTATTGCATATAAAAACAGCTGGCGACTCTGGTGACATAGAATTTGCAAGATAATGTCTATAGGTCCTATAGCAATAACAAATGTAGGCTATGTGTGTTTTTTTAATCTCTTCAGTACGGACAGCAGAACCGTTAACATCAGAGCTTATCGATACTCCGGTCTGATAGCAGAATCTTTTCTTTTAGTCCAACTGTTCAAAGTCCTCAAAGGTGAGTAATCCAAGCAAAAAATTGCAAAAAGATATACTCCACAAAGAGACAGCAGCAACAATAGCCATTCAGGAACAGCCGGGAGTTTGCCCCAACAAACGATTCACGACCGAGAGTAAAACCACGTGTGCTTCTCTCTGGCCATTCTACCGTCATCTCTATATATACACACGTGTAGAAGTGCTTACTTCCGGACTGCCGGGCGTAAACTGACGTAATGAGTTAAATCACATCTCGCGATAACAGATTTAGGGCTCAAACACAGTAAAACATACAGGAAAATAAAAGCATATAGGGATAATAAAGCATTCTTACTTTTATAGAACAACAATTTACATATATAAACCCCATTATGTGGCCACGCTACAAAAGAAAACTTTTAAACCCAGATGTTGGCTATTATCCTCCACCACCTATATGAGCTTTGAAGCTAAACTACTACTACTTGACTGGTCTGAATCGTTTTAGTGCTGATATATCGGCCACCACACTTAGATAAAAATTTTCATAGAGTTCACAGGGGATCTGAGATCTGATTACTAAACATGACCAGTTTCTTTTTGCATGTGACTTTAATGTCCAGGGGCCTGTACCATGAAGCCGGATTAGCTGGCTAGCCAGGTAAGTTTCAATTTAGTTTGCACCAATCCTGGGTTTTAGGTACCATGAAAGTGGCTTGGATTTTAGCGGCATTCATTGCCATAGTAACTTACTCTCCACAGCTAACCTGCTCCAGGGCAGGTTATGTTCTGGGTTAGAGATCTCAAACTGAAATTGGACCAATCAGATGTGAACAAAGTGACACATGTCTGACTCAAAAAAGTCACTCCCCCAGTTTCTCTTGCTCCAAATTAAAGGTCACTAGTACAAAACAATAGTTTGGCTTTAATGATAATTCGAGTTATTTTATATGATTTATATAATTATTATATGATTTATATTATTATTAATCCATTACACAATTTTAGCAATTTTAGTTTAACAGTTATTATAAATCATTTATTTTAAATGAATATTAATATATACAGATCATTTGCAATATAAATCAGCTGTAGAAGCAATAGATAATGCTTTAAAAATGACTACGTGGCCTTACATGTATAGTCTCTATCGCTGTATATTTTCAACTATATAAACTAACTTAGCAAGTTTCACTTGTGACTGCAAGAAATAATGCAATGCAAGAAAATGTATTTAATTTTTCATGAACAAGTACTTTTTTCAGTGTAAATGTGTTTAAATTTGTCATATTCTACAATCGCTTAACCTTTAGCAAAACCTTTAACTTTTAGTTTGGAATCTCGCTGGGTCTCTCACGAGAAGTGAATCATACTTGCTCTGTGTTGCAAGGCATGTGACTGGCTGTACACCAGTGATGTCACACATTCGTGTGCACGCACTCCACAAACTCAGGATCAAAGCCTGAGTTGACCAAGCAAGCTGATGATCAGCGTTGATCATGGTACCAACAAAACTGGATTGGAGTGGTTTGGTTTTGTCAACTCAAAACTAATCCTGTAACTCTGAATTTGTTCAACTACCATCATGGTACAGGCCCCAGGTGTGTTGTCCTTGTAAACAGCTAACAACAGACTTTTTGAACACTATTGACTCTTTTAATCTGCTGCAATTGGTTAATCATCCTACACATACCCAAGGCGACACTTTGGACTTAATATTGGATCCTGGACTGTCTATAACTGACATTAAAGTGGTTGATAGAAAAAAATTGTTTTTTTTTAGATTTCTAAGCCAGTTTCTCAGCTGTAGTTATGAAACACCTATTCATTCCCACAACTGAACTTAGTGAATGAGTAAATGTGAAAGTCAGACCTCAGTATGTTCAGTTGACAGTGTGAATTCTTCAGTCCAGCACAGAGCAGCCTCACTCCTAAATCCAGCAGGTCATTGTTACTCATGTCCAGCTCTCTCAGATTGGAGTTTGATGATTGTAGAGCTGAACACACAGTTTCACAGTGCTGATTAGAGAGACAACATCCAGCAAGCCTATAACAGAGAATGACATGGAGATGGACAAAATAAAATAATGTTTTCTGCATTCTGTGCATGATATATATGAAGGTCTCTGATCATGACACAGGTCATGACTGATTCAGAGTCTCTCTGAAAACCATAACAAATCTAAAACATGGATGCATTATGCATGGATGCTTTAGTAAAAACTTACACTGATCAACTAACAAAGCCTCATTTTTGCTTGGATTTAAAATAATACTAAGGAGACAAAATTTATAATATTTCATTTTTAAAATATAATTCTTTACCGAGAAATGTACATGACTGTTCAAAAAAATCAAGTTTTTCAAACGTTTGAAAGGTCTATCATAAAACTGTACACAGGTAACAATACAACCAACAAAATGCAACCAAATCTCATTCACATTTTCATCAAAATTGTTTATAAATAAATATTTTGCCATACTTTTTAACTGTTTTATTGATTCAATATTAAATCCAATTATGAGCCTATTACCATTCATAGAACTGAATAGTAAGATGACATGAATCAATACTCACAGAGCTTTTCTGCAGTTCATCACAGCTGGTATCAGTCTCCATCTCCCCTCATATGATGTGTTGTATTTTGTAGGCTCAAACTTATCCAGCACCTCTTCTGACATCTGAAGCATGTAGGCTATTGCTGAGCAGTGAACAGGAGAGAGTTTCTTCTCTGAGTGTTGGTCTGATTTGACAAACTCCTGAATCTCTTTGCACAGGGTCTGGTCATTCACTTCTAGTAGACAGAGGAACAGACTGATGGATCTATCAGCTGAGAGATTATAACAATTGATTGTGTCTTTAATGTACTGTGCGGTTTCTTTGATGGTTTCTGAGCTGTTCTCTGAGCATGTCAGTAGATTCTGTAAGAGTCTCTGATTGGACTCCAGTGAGATACCCAGCAGGAACCGCAGAAAAAGATCCAGGTGTCCATTTTTACTCTTAAGAGTTTTGTTGGCAGCTGAAGTTAGTAACTTACACAAAGCATTTCCCTGAGACCTCTCTTGCTTATATTCATAATGTTCACATTCTTCATGCAGAAACAACTGCAACGGCTCCATGTTCTTCATCAAATGGGAGAAAAACACATATAAAGCAGCTAGAAACTCCTGAAAGCTCAGATGTATGAAGCAGTACACTTTCTTGTGCTGAATCACAGATTCCTGCTTAAAGATCTCAGTGCAAATCCCAGAATACACTGCGTCAGTGATGTCTATGCAACAATCTCTCAAGTCCTCCTCATAGAACATGACATTACCCTTCATCAGCTGTTTGAAAGCCAGTTCACCAAGTTTCACAATCACTTCTTTGTTGGACTGCATACGTTTTTCAGTATCTCTCTCTTCATACTTCTGATTCTTCATGCTTGTCTGAATGAGCAGGAAGTGGATGTACATTTCCGTCAGAGTTTGTGGGATTTCTGTATCTTGTTTTACAATTCTTTCAAGAACAGTGGCTGAGATACAACAGAAGACTGGTATGTGGCACATGATGTGGAGGCTTCTTGCTTTTCTAATATGGGAAATGACTCTGCTAGCTTGATCCTCATCACTTATTCTCTTCCTGAAATATTCCTCCTTCTGAGGCTCATCAAATCCTTGAATTTCTGTCACACGGTTAATGTACCTGAAAGGGATCTGATTGGCTGCTGCTGGTCTGGAGGTGATCCAGATGAGAGCAGAGGGAAGCAGTTCTCCTTTCAGGAGGTTTGACATCAACACACCCACTGATGAAGTGTGAGTCACATCAGAAACTTTCTCATTGTCTGAAAACATCAGTGCAATTCTGCTTTCATCCAGACCATCAAAGATGAACACAACTTTACACTCCTCATAAATTCTTGGGTTCAGTTCATGAAGTTTAGGATGAAAGTCAAGCAAAAGTCTGTCAAGACTGAACTGATTATCTTGAATCAAGTTTAACTCTCGAAATGGAAGCACAAACATAAAATCTACATCCTGATTGGCATTTCCCTCGGCCCAGTCCAGAATGAACTTCTGCACAGAGACAGTTTTTCCAATTCCAGCGATGCCTTTGGTAAGAACAACCTTTATTTTGTTTTTCTTCTCACATCCTGGTTCAGTTGAGGGTTTGAATATATCATTACAGTAGATTGGAGTGTCTTGTGAGTGTTGTGTTCTGGGTGTCTTCTCAACGTGTAAAACCTCATGTTCTTCATTCACCCATTCACTCTCTCCCTCTATGATGTAGAGCTGTGTGTAGATCCTGTTTAGGAGGGTTTGATTATCTTGTAGTTTGACTGGCTCAAATAAGCTTTCATACTTGTTCTTCATGCTGGTTTTATGTTGGTCTTTGACTCTCTGTAGTTCATCATCAACTGGTTGGTGAAGAACCTGCTTCAGGATTTTAGTCTGATCATCTCTATCCACACTGCAGAAACAAGAACAATACAAAGAATGAATGAGAGAGTGGGCAGCTACTAAATATTCTAGTAAAGCCATGTGGCATTCTCAAAACCAGCTGAGAAACAATAAACTGCTTAATACAGGCTCAGACTTTTTTTTCCCCAGAAACTATCCCCGATTAGCTTTACTTTTTAAATGACAGTTAGTAAAAATCTCCCGCAAATAAAAGAACACAAAGAATCTCCCAAGATCTCACCAGAGGATGCTTAAACAACTCAAGAAGCTGTATGTTCAGACATGTTCACTTATTTCTTTAAATAATTTTTCTTTCTTGTTTTCTCGTAATCACAACTTAATTTTATTGTGATCTCGAAATAGCACAAGTTGATAATCTGACATAACTGATAACACAAAAACAGGTATACTTTTCAAAATGTCATTGAAGCCACTGAAATAATATGATATAATAATTTACTAGAATTCGCCTTTGGAAAATTCGTAAAAAAGATGTTTACCTACTGTTTCCAGTCTACCAGTCTGTCAATAAGTAGACATCTGAGTTACTACTTTTCCAAAAGCTAAGATGGGATTGAAAATGTATGCCCTTTCCTTTAAAGGGTCATGAAACCCTAGACTACTTTTTCTGAGATTTTAGCAGAGGTGTTTGTGTTGCACATCATAGAATAATGTTAGCATCCGATAATTTTAACTGTTGGAGAAAACTGGTTAATTTTAAGCTTTTTTGTGCCATTTTCACCTTCTGGGTTTAAAATCTACATCGTGTTGACGTCACAATTTGTGACATGGCAATGGGAGATACATCGATGATGCATCTGTGTCTATTAAATTATTCTTGAGACTGCGTGTTCTTATCCTATGAGAAGACGCGTCACTTAATTATTCACAACAGCATGTGTTGATTTGCTATGACAGACGTTTCAGACTATGAGATGACATCGCACATTAACTGAGAGAAACGTTCATGGATCGAAGAAGAGTGTTTGTTTTTGCTTTGTAATAACCGTTTAACCGAGTGTAACCATTTTTACAACTCCGTGACACAGCCTGTCAAAATGCTTATATAAACGCTGCAGAATAAGCCTTAAAAGTTATCAGAGGTGCAACAGCGCATTCATATTAGGGCTGGACGATTAATGGAATGCGAATGCCATGCGCATTTTGTTAGTAAAGCCGGTTCTATAATCAGCAGTAATTATCACATGCTTTCAGATGGAGCAGCATTTAGGCTACTACACAGAGCCGTAGTTCACTGACAAGTTACTCAAAAAAAATCGTAGACGATTTTATTGCGCGATTATGAAATCGAAGAAATCGTTCGCAATAATGACAGCTGTTTGCATAGCTTCTCAGTGAACTACGGCTCTGTGACGTAAATGCTGCTCCATCTGAAAGCATGTGAAAATACCACATTTAATAACATATTTTTACTCCAAACTCACTTCATAGCGTCAGTCGAGTGTTTGAAATAAATCCTTCTGTGAGATGATGTGGCTTCTTACACAGAATAAGGTACGCAACATATTTCATAGTATTTAAGTAGTTATAACGGCATTGCATTATAAACATACTTTATTTTAATGAAAATTATAATACTAATAACTCAGATAAACCATATATTGTCATGATCGATCGTGTGTTTATTAGTCACGTTGAATCAATAAAAGCTGTTAAATCTTCTGTTTATCCAGCTACCGCTATAGGCATTTTCTGGGTTTCTTCTGCGAGGAGTATTTGGAGTTTCAAGTAGACTCAGTAACGTTAAACGTGAGAGACCTGAGTTCAATCCCCATCTAGAACAACCCCGTTACAGCATGACAATCGCAGCTTCTATCGAATCACAATTTCGATTCCATTTCGATTTATTGTGCAGCCCTAGTTCATATATATTTTCAATGCAGTGTGCAAATGGCTGTGCATTTATTTGTGTTTTTAACTCGATGGGAGCAAAATGAAATGGTCTGAACCCGAAGCTGTGTGTGTTGTCTGTCTCCCCTCTTCCCCCTCCGCTCCGCAGCACACCACGCCCACTTTTTTAGCGTTTTTTAAAACTGTGGTGAGAACTAACCAATGCTGAAACGGGGGGTTTCATAACCCTTTAAATATAGGCGCACACAGTCTGGTTTACTGACAAAGTTGTTTTTCTCAAAAAAGTTTAGTGAACCATGCAATCAAAACCTTCCACAGGACCCCATACAGAAATGTAATATAGGACATATGTTGCCCTATAACAATAGTAATATTGCCATACATGTTATCTTTAAGGCCATGTAAAAAATGTAATTACATACATTCTCTGGATAGATGAAGATATAATTTTATAACAAATATAAAATCCCCGAAATGTATATATTTACATGTAGTTTAAGATATCTGTATTTTAATATGTATGTAGTATCTTAATATATATTTAGTAAAAAAAAAAAAAAATACTAATATAGATTGTGTTTGTCTGTATTTGTGAGTTAAATTGAGATCAGATCATAATGCCATTATCTACAAATTTTAAATTGGTTCACAAAGTTATGTTTGCCACTGTATTTCATTATCAATGAGCCAAATATTTTCTATAAAACAACAAAATTACCTACAGCTAAACCTTTGTCAATTCTCAGTAACAACTTGTCTACAGTACAAGAATGAAAGAAATAAAGTCAAGCTTACTAATATGTGAAGATGATAATGCTGTTTTTGCTTAAGGTTAAGCATCCTCTGGTGTGTTTTTGAGAGATTTAATTTTTTTTTGTTGTTGCAGATGATTTCATTTAAGGCTCTGTGGCTTTAACAGGGTTTCTGCAGACATGAACAAGTTAAATTTAAGACTTTTTAAGACCTTTTTAATACCACCTTATATGAAATGTAAGACCTAAACCTATAATGGAAATACACATTTTATTACGTACATATATGTACAAACCCAATTCCAAAAAAGTTGGGATACTGTACAAATTGTGAGTAAAAAAGGAATGGAATAATTTACAAATCTCATAAACTTATATTTTATTCACAATAGAATATAGATAACATATCAAATGTTGAAATGTCATGCCAAATATTGGCTCATTTTGGATTTCATGAGAGCTACACATTCCAAAAAAGTTGGGACAGGTAGCAATAAGAGGCCGGAAAAGTTAAATGTACATATAAGGAACAGCTGGAGGACCAATTTGCAACTTATTAGGTCAATTGGCAACATGATTGGGTATAAAAAGAGCCTCTCAGAGTGGCAGTGTCTCTCAGAAGTCAAGATGGGCAGAGGATCACCAATGCCCCCAGTTAGTTTTGACTGCTTTTATTGTCCTCATTTGTAAGTGGCTTTGGATAAAAGCATCTGCTAAATGACTAAATGTAAATGTAAGTCTCGAGACAAACAGAGTGAGCCTCAGCAGCGTGACCTTGTATTCTGTATTCTGCTAACTTACTGCAGTTCTCTCTGATGACGCAGTAACTTACCGCGGGGAAGTTTTCTTCGGTCTGTCCAATGATTGTAAAGTCATTAGGTCCGTCAGACTGAAGATATTTTAGCAGTAATGAGACCAAAAATATTTAACCCATCGAATCCGAATTTAAGACATTTTAAAACTTTTTAAGGCCTTACATTAGGAAAACGTTATTTAAGACATTTTAAGACTTTTTAAGGATCCGCGGACACCCTGCTTTAAGTCAGTTGTAGTTGCTGTGCTGTCTGCTTGTCTCTTCTTTTTTTTCTGTTCTTGCCATTCCTTTATCTTTCCCTCAGCAATTTTGCTTGTCAATTCTCATTTGTAAAGTGAATCTACTTTATTTCAGTACTACATTTACTCTCTGAAAAATACACCCATATTTACATGAAACACTGTTCATTTAACACTCGATAACAGGGATATTGATTGGATCTGCTGAACAAATCAACGCATGTTACCGCTCAATTCGGCATGCGTGTCGGTCTTGTTCCGATGTAGGACAGAATGAAATTTTAGAGGGGACTGAGGATAATACATGAAAATGACACAAGGACATTTTAGAAGACTTATTGACTTTTTGATAAAGCTTGATTAAAAAAAAATTATGCTGAGCATTTTCCCTCACACAATGAAGGAAAAATGTGACCCTGGACCACAAAACCAGTCATACGGGTAAATTTTTTGAAACTGAGATTTATACATCATCTGAAAGCTGAATAAATAAGCTGACGTATAAGCTTGATGTATGGTTTGTTAGGATAGGACAATATTTGGTCAAGATCCAACTATTTGAAAATCTGGAATCTGAGGGTGCAAAAAAATCAAAATACTGAGAAAATCGCTTTTAAAGTTGTCCACATGAAGTTCTTAGCAATGCATATTACTAATCAAAAATTAAGTTTTGATATATTTATGGTAGGTAAATGGTATGGTAAATTTACTAAATATTTTCATGGAACATGATCTTTACTTAATATCCTAATGATTTTTGGCATAAAAGAAAAATTGATAATTTTGACCCATACAATGTTTTTTATTTTTGCTATTGCTAAAAATATACCCAAGACTGGTTTTGTGGTCCAGGGTCACAAATATTCATCTGCTTTGTTGTCTCTTGTGAGGAAAATGTTTATGATGCTTAAAACACTCACACAAAGTTGCACATTTTAAAATGTGTTTTTAAAAGCATGTCGTGCTCAAGTCCGTTTGTCTGCAATTTTGACTTTTTTTTCTAAGAATTGCATGATACAAACTCACAATTGCGAGTTATAAAGTCAAAATTGCGGAATTGCAAGATATAAATCCGCAATTCTGAGAAATAGTCAGACATAAAATCTCAATTGTAAGAAAAGTCAATCTTTTTCTTTTCCTCAGAATTGGACTTTATAACTCGCAATTGCAAGTTTATATCAAAATTATGAAAAAATAAGTCCGAATTGAGAGATATAAACTGACAACTGCAAGAAAAATACTCAAAATTGTGATAATTAGATATAAACATGCAATTCTGACTTTATAACTCACAATTGCGACTTTACAGGTGCATCTCAATAAATTAGAATGTCGTGGAAAAGTTCATTTATTTCAGTAATTCAACTCAAATTGTGAAACTCGTGTATTAAATAAATTCAATGCACACAGACTGAAGTAGTTATTTATTTTGTTTATTGAATTTATTTAATACACGAGTTTCACAATTTGAGTTGAATTACAGAAATAAATGAACTTTTCCACAACATTCTAATTTATTGAGATGCACCTGTAGATTTTATGAAAATGACATTGTAATTCTTCTCTCTTCTGTGATAGTGACTGTAATATTAAATAATGTTTCAATCATGTTTGTACTCACACAGGGTCGGTGGTCATTGCTTTATCACTGAGATCAGGTGGATGACGCATAGATCCATCACTCTTCATCAACACACAGGAGGATACTGAACATGATTCTGTCTGACTTTCCTTTTGCCTGATGCTGAGAAAAACACATGGATAATTCATATTAAATCTCTATCACTGATGTTTATCAGGGTCATGAACTGAATAATCAAACTTTTTAAATGTTTTTATTTAAAATGATAGAAACAGCTAAAAGGACACATATGCAAAAAGCACACTTAATTGGTGTAAAAATCATATTGCATCTTACAACTGCACACACACACACACACACACACACACATATATATATATATATATATATACTAACAATAAATACATAAATACTTTAGTGCTTACTCAGGTTGCCTTTGTTTTATATTGCATTTCATTTGAAGATCTAAAGCAACGTAGATATACATAAAAAAAAACAAGAAATGATGAATCTATTTTCAAAGCACTGAAACATTTTTTTTTAACTGCAATTCATGACCAATTTAAGATCTAATTCTGTCTCCTCTCTCTCTAGTACTGGTTATCATCTCACCTGGTGTTAAAGGTCTCATCACTGAGATCAGGGGGATGATGCATAGATATGTCGCTCTTCATAGACACACAGCTGGGCTCTGGAGATGATGCTCTCTGGTTCTGGTAGTGAATAACAACCCTCTCCTCTCCCTCCTCACTGAGACTCATCTTACAGGGGGCATTCATCTGTGTCTCCATGAAGATGTCAGTTCTGCATGTGAAGATAAAATGACAAAAACTGGACAGTCATTTTTAGATAAAAACAAACAACAACAACAAAAAACTACCTCCAAAATAAAATCAAAGTTTCTATTTATTTGGATTAGATACATAAAATTACCAATGACCAAAACCTGACAGGCTTTATATATATAATAAAAACAAACAACAACAAAAAACTACCTCCAAAATAAAATCAAAGTTTCTATTTATTTGGATTAGATACATAAAATGACCAAAACCTGACAGACTTTTTATATATATATATATATATATATATAGCTGATGGTTAATTTCAAATTTGATATTAATCACATCATAATAAAATAAATAAACATGCCATACTGAATTATAATGGAATCTGCGTATGAATCTTGGCTTGTATAAAATGTTTCTGTCTAATTCTGTCTCCTCCCTCTCTAGTACTGGTTATCATCTCACCTGGTGTTAAAGGTCTCATCACTGAGATCAGGGGGATGATGCATAGATATGTCGCTCTTCATAGATACACAGCTGGGCTCTGGAGATGATGCTCTCTGGTTCTGGTAGTGAACAACAACCCTCTCCTCTCCCTCCTCACTGAGACTCATCTTACAGGGGGCATTCATCTGTGTCTCCATGAAGATGTCAGTTCTGCATGTAAAATGTAAAATGACAAAAACTGGACAGTCATTTTTAGATAAAAACAAACAACAACAAAAAACTACCTCCAAAATAAAATCAAAGTTTCTATTTATTTGGATTAGATACATAAAATGACCAAAACCTGACAGACTTTTTATATATATATATATATATATATATAGCTGATGGTTAATTTCAAATTTGATATTAATCACATCATAATAAAATAAATAAACATGCCATACTGAATTATAATGGAATCTGTGTATGAATCTTGGCTTGTATAAAATGTTTCTGTATTTTTAATGCCAGTGTATTAGCTACATTTTTATCAAAAATAAAAACTTTGATGAAGTGCATTAACTTAACATCTATTGATACAGATACAGTAATACAGATAAAATATCTATTCTTAATCCTGGTCCTGCACTTTCCAATTCATGGAGCTCTCTTTAAGGAGGATTAGTGAACCACTTTAGGATATATACTGTCACGAATCCGGTCCATGAACTTCCAATTTCATTGACTCTCGCACTACACACTGTTGCACATCACCCCGGACTACATTTTCCATCATGCATTGCACTGCTTATACTCAGCACGGATTGCACACAGCTGTTTACACTGATTGCACCCAGCTGTTTCATATCACTCCCTCACTATTTAACACTCACTCTGATCCCTTCCCTCTGCCGAGTATTGTTTCAGTGATTATCACTCCCCTAGTGATAGCAACACTACAGAGCCCTCAGTCATTTCCCAGCCTTAGCCTTAGCCTTAGCCTTAGCCTTAGCCTCTGTCTCGGTTTCTGATCTTCGCCTGGTTACCTGGATTTCTCCCTTAGTCTTGCCCCTTCTGATTCTGTCTGTCAATCGTCAAACCCACGCTAGCCCTAGGATTATTCTTGTGTTTTGCCCGCCATATACCTGTCTGCCTCTGTTTGACCCTGCCTGCTTCATGACCACGTCTC